>NC_135035.1:5757575-6060606 GCF_051020975.1 Osmia lignaria lignaria
TTGATTATTTTCGCAAGCGAGTTGGATGTGACCTTAGTCGGTGCACGTATGTCGAGAATGGCGTTTAAATGCAACGATACGAGAATACGCTGCTTCCCGTACGAGTCGATTAAAAGGCGCCACGCGTTTTGATAATTTTCCCCGCTCGAGTCAAAAAGTAAAATCTTATTCAGCGCCTCGCCAGTAAGTGAATTTTTCAAATACCAAAATTTCACCGAATCGTCAATGTCCGTGCGCTCATCGATCATCGCCATGAAAGTGCTTTTGTACGAAACCCACTTGTCTAAACTTCCGTCGAATTTCGGTAATTCCGCTACCATTGGTTTCACGGTGCGGCACCCTTTTATCAAAGTTGTGTTTAGGTTCGCGTTGCCGAGCGTCTCGTTAATTCGCGCTGTCGATGTACCGGCGACTTCCATCGATTCGATATTACCCGCGATTTCGTAGTATCGATCCTGAATTTCTAGAATATCGTTTTGTCGCTCGTTACTTGGATCGATAATCTCGAGCTCGTCATGTAATTCTTCGCACTCGGATAGCAATTTGGTCACCGAATTCAGTCGCATTTTGAGGTTAGTTTTGTCATACAGATTCGATGCGACGCAGTTCGCAAGGTGCGTGATCTGCGTTTTAAGTGTTGTTTGTTTTTGAGTGAATACTTTAACTGTATCCATCGTAAGAAAGTATTCGCACGCACCGTATACGCAATTACTTTTAAAAATTAATTATTCGAAATTATTCGGTAATTAAACGATCAAGAAATATAGCTAGGAACACTTATTCTTCTGATGCTGATAGACTCCGTCGGCAGCAAGCGGCAAGTGGGCGAGAGATCCCCGTGTGACGATGGAGATGGCTGTTTTGAACTTCTCGATGATCGTCTTCGATAGAGTCCGATGCGTATAAAGGAGCACTGCTATGTCTCTGTATCACTATGTCACTTCACTTATTAAGAATTCCGATGGAACCGTGAGCACACAACGATATAAAATAGTTCCGATAACGTGATAGAAAATGTCTTGCTTGTTCTGCCGCGTGTTTCCACGTTCACAGTTAGAGCACGACTGACCCTCATTGACCGTTTGTGGCCCTTTCTTTAAAGGACTCACCCCCCTCCACCACGAAGGGAAAGCGCCCAGACTTCGAAAAATTTTTCCACAGGAAGGAAAGCACCCTAACGGTTTACACATGGCCCGTTTCGACCGTTCTTTAATAAATTATAAACCTATAGTATATGTACATGAAAATCAAACTTAAAACACAGTTGGGGCATTCCATGCGAAATCGGACACCTTTCGGAGCATCATGTTGGATTTTGCTCAAATTGAGATATGTTGTAGTTTTTAGTGATATATAAACGTGTCTCGAAGGATTTAAAAAAATTTTTCAAATTGTGGATTTTACAGCTGTTTGAAACATAGTACAGGTAGCCCTCCTACAACACGGCATCCTATAACACGGTTTCGCTCTAACACGATAGGATAAATTGCGGGAACCCTCGTATTGCACTGCAACCTATAACACTGTGTCGCTCTAACACGATAAGAAAATTGAGAAAATCTTTTTACAACACTGTACTTCTACAGCACTAGATAACATGATTTTTGTTTAACATATTTAAAAACTAAATTACTTAATAATAATAACGGGAAGGAATAATGAACTATAGTGCCTTTACATGAAAATATATAATTTATACACGCTTCGATTAAAGCGCGAAATTATTAAATTAGTTTTTTTTAGATACGACGTGAAAGTACTAGACATGATGTGGTCTTCTCTGTGAATAGGCCGCATATGCGGTAGTTCTTCCAGGGAAGCATCGGACTATCCATGAAAATATATAAATAAATATTAATTTACTCATTTATAACTCTATTCCGATGTTATAGCGGAAAGCGTCATGCACAATTTATACGCCATTCGCGGCGAGACTTGCCGTCTCATTGTAAGTAGTAATGAGGAAGAATTTTAATAAATTAAGGATACATTAAATGAAAATAATATTTTTTGCTTTTTTTTTCATTTTGTGTTATATTTTTAATAAAAATTAAGTTGCTTATATAGAATTAAAAAAAAAATGTTTGTTTTTAATAAGTTCTCGGAACGTAACCCCCCTTTTTGTATTAGCTCTGGGTCTCATATAACACGATTTCACACAACACGGCGTTTTCTAGGAACCTATCTACCGTGTTATAGGAGGGCCACCTGTATTATATTTTTTTTATGAATATATATGAGTATAGTTAAGTATATATGGTCTGATTAGGTTTTTACTGGGTTTCCCTAATCCTCGCAACAAATGTAGGACCATGTGTAATTCCCAGAGAAGGCAAAGAAGGATGGTTATTAATAAATATAAAATTTATCGAAAATAGTATTATAGAAACGAGCAAACTTTGTAACGTGTTTATTAAGTTAAATTAAACTCCGATTCGTTTTTGAGGAGGCGTGTTGGAATATTCAACAATGTATGTATGTATTTTATTTTCTTGGGCTCTGCCCAAGATGGCGCTTCAGGGGGCAAGCGCCCCCTATATTGCCTTAATATTCAACAATAATCCTTATACAGAAATGAATCGTTGAGAACCACTGTCTTTTGTGCATCTACGATAGCCTGACTGGCACCATCAGGTCTAAGGGCCTGTGACTGTTTACTGTTCGAGGCCAGGGTAATAAACACGGTATAGACGAAGTTTCTTTCTTTAAGTGGACGGCAGATTTCCTTTCGGCGGTCGATGCGTTGCCTCACTTTCAGTTTGAATTTCACAGAGTGAATATCCTTCAAAGCCAGTTAAGAAATAAATTTAAAGTAGTAAAAAGAAAATTAAAAGACTATAATTATTTACCCCATAATCCAATAGAATTTTTCATTGCAAAATGGATTTTTTAAAAATTTGGAAAGTTTATAAATATTTTTATTTAATAGAAATTATCAAATGACCACGTTTATATTTTTACAGTATTAGTGTCTTGTTGTGATTATTAATCTGTAATTTCTTCAGATTTTTTGAAGTGGAGGAACATAGTTGAAAAAATTAAAAACCGATAATTGTTTATATTATTACTTTAATTGTTCATATGACCATGTTCATATTTTTACAATTTTAATCCTTAGCTCGTTACAATTATTAATATACCATTTTTCCAGATTTTTTATAGAGGTGTATCACATACAAAAAAATTATAAAGCCATATTTCCTAACTTTTCGTTCGCAGAGGAGAAACATATTCGTAATATTTTTATTTCATGAAATGGTCATCATATGCAGGTTCAGAATAGTTTAACATGTATCAAATGATATAAAACTTAAAACATTGCCAATTCGTACGGATATTGACTGTTGATTGTGGAATGATTTTGTGAATAATTGTAATTCTGTATCCAGGGTGATTTTCTCGCAGCCGGACACAAAGGAACTGGCGACAATGAACCCCTTGACCACACCATGAAGAGGTCCGTACAAACACACGTACTACACACATAGAGTCGTCTCGGCCCGGGTAGGTCAAATTAAATACAGGGTGATTCTCTCGCTACGCAAGACAGAAGCAGTGCCGCACAATCGAACCCCGCTGTTTTTGCAGGTAAAGAGACCCAGGGGCCATATCGCCGGACCCAAGACTGTTCTATGCGTGTTTATGGCTGGGACGAAGGCAAGAAACGGAACAGCAGGGGTTCCATTGTGCGGCACTGCTTTTGTCTTGCGTAGCGAGATAATCACCCTGTAGAAGAGAATTTTATCGAATACGGCTGTTAAATTTTGTTTGATTCAAGAAAAAAAAAGAACTAACAGCACGCGGAGTTCCCAAGCGGTCACCCATCCAAGTACTATCCGCGCCGAACTTAGCTTGACTTCGGTGATCGGACGAGAACCGGTAGTAGTCCTAAGTCGTATGGCCGTTAGTTGAAATTATAGACTTTATTAGAGCAGAAAATGGTTCCAAACCGTAGAAATATTATAAAACATTTAGTTGTTGATATCCGTTGTATTCCATTGCATAATCTACCGCGATTACGTAACAATGTCAAGTAGAAACATGACACTTGAGGCACGAGATAATATGATTTGGGAACGGATATATCAATGAGGTAATACTAATGCAACGACTAAACTTTGTTATTTTTCATTTTTTTCTTATAAAACTTTTACCAAGATATTTGTGACGTTTTTCTGATTATAATGATACCAAATACGATATGGTTTAGACAATTTTTACTTATAATAGTGTTTGCTATTTCTGAACTGTGTCTTCTAAACAAAAAAAAGAACCAAAAATTAAAAAAGTACAATTATTGGTAGCTTCTATGCGCGCGAATACGCATTTGTTGTTCGTTTTTAACATTTGTAACTTTCTAAAACTTCAGAATATTAAGATTACATTACTTTCAAAAATATTCTATTTGACGGCACCAGAGAGATTATTTTTATTACATCAGTAAGTTAAAGGAGAAACAGCATGCACCAAACCGAAACTCCTCGCCTATAGGAGTTTCTTTCAAGAAACGAAGAAATATTGTCCGAGCCGTAGCACGTTGTGGCATGCAACGAGGCAACGTCTGCCTCTTCAAAAGGGTTCGGAACGGTAATAGGATACGGGTGTTTGGTACAAGTGGATACTCGGCTTAATAAAATTGTTTCGCAAAATTTTGAGTCTTAGCCTTTGAGTCGCCAAAATTCTTTCTTGCAAATATTGTTTTTATGCAAAATGAAGCTATTTGCAAAATCTCAGCCAAATCTGGTTTGAAAGGTTTTCGGAAACTTCGCAAATTCTTTTTATATAAAATGAAATTATCTGCAAAAATATCAGTAGAATCACATTTGACAAATTTTTGGAAATACAGCTGTGTTAACCATATTGTTACGTAATCGCGATAAATTATGCAATGGAACACAACGGATATCAACAATTAAATGTTTTATAATATTTCTACGGTTTGGAACCATTTTCTGCTCTAACAAAGTCTCCATTTTCAACTAACGACCATACGACTTAGGACTACTACCGGTTCTCGTCCGATCACCGAAGTCAAGCTAAGTTCGGCGCGGATAGTACTTGGATGGGTGACCGCTTGGGAACTCCGCGTGCTGTTAGTTCTTTTTTTTTCTTGAATCAAACAAAATTTAACAGCCGTAATCGATAAAATTCTCTTCTACAGGGTGATTATCTCGCTACGCAAGACAAAAGCCGTGCTGCACAATGGAACCCCTGCTGTTCCGTTTCTTGCCTTCGTCCCAGCCATAAACACGCATAGAGCAGTCTTGGGTCCGACGATATGCCCTTGGGTCTCTTTACCTGCAAAAACAGCAGGGTTCGATTGTGCGGCACGGCTTCTGTCTTGCGTAGCGAGAGAATCACCCTGTATTTAATTTGGCTGTAGTGCCGAATGTCCCCGGTCGCGGATCGACATGAAAAGGTATAGCCGGATAAGGGAATCAAAAGTGCCTTTAGACCAAATTGATCAATGAACATCAATTAATAGACCGTTCGAAGAAAATCATTTGTGCTAAGTATGAAACCGCTACCCATACTTGAAGGAAAGTTACAGGGCGAAACGCAATATACAATTTAAGCTTTATATCTTTCGTTGTATTGTATAAAAAATTTTGAAAAAAATCAGGGATATTCTGCTCTATACCTACGTGTTTTTAAATTTTTCATTGCAAAATGGATTTTTAAAAAATTCGGAAAGTTTACAAATATTTTTTTTAATAGAAATTATCAAATGACCACGTTTATATTTTCATAGTATTAGTATCTTGTTATGATTATTAATCTGTAATCTTTTCAGATTTTTTGAAATGGAGGATTAGAGTTGAAAAAATTAAAAACCGATATTTGTTTATATTATTACCTTAATTTTTCATGTGACCATATTCATATTTTTACAGTTTTAATAGCTGTTACAAATATTAATATATCATTTTCTCAGATTTTTTAGAGGTGTATCACATACAAAAAAATTATAAAGTGTGGAGGAATTTGGATAATGAGTGACGTCTAGGAGGCGATTGAAACTCAGGTACCCTGAGTTACATTGAACTTGTCGCAGTGAAGTTGGTTACAAATTCACTGCGACAAGTTCAATGCAGCTCAGTGGTTTTCTAATAGTCGTTCGCTCTTTATTTTAGTTAATCTTCAAGCACGCGTGTACTGTGTCCGCTGCCACTGAGCCATAATATTTATGTGCATTCCCCTTCGACAAACGGGGGAAAGGGGGGAAAGAGTCGCCGTAACCCGCACAGGTAGAAATACGCGGGAAGTTTATCCTACAAAAGCGATATTTCCTAACTTTTCGTTCGCAGAGCAGAAACATATTCGGGTAATTAATATTTTTATTTCATGAAATGGTCACAATAGTTTCACAAGCAGGTTCACAATAGTTTTACATGTATTAAATATGTTAAGATTTGAATCTGAATTACATTTGGTTATGAACTATCAATATTCTCAGTAGATCTTCGAATTCTCTGTATCTGGACCTAAAAAATATTATATGTTAGATCTTTATTATCAAATATTCGTCTAGAGGGAGTGGGGCGAACACAGTGTGTACGCGAGCACCTCGAAAATTCGGCAACGCCGGGGGTTTTCCATCCAGGTTGACCCTCGAAGGTTGGAGTACCGTTACGATTGCCAATTGCTAAACCCTTCGGAAAAACTCAGTTTATGACATGAACGGACCTATTGAGGACAAACCGAAAATTAAATTCTGACTCTATTGTACAAAAAGGTAAAAGACTATTGCCTGGACTACGAAAACATCTTGATTTAAAAATAGCTTTTCGTCGAAGAACTACCATAAACTTCCTTTAGAAATCCTTGCGTCTGTGTTCCGTTGAACGGGCAGAACATACAGGGTGATTTTCTCGCAGCCGGACACAAAGGAACTGTCGACAATGCACTCCTTGACTGCACCATGAAGAGGTCCGCATTGTCACGTGCCAGCGGGGACCTACCCGGGCCGAGACGACTCTGTGTGTGAAACTAATTTACAAAACTTCAGCCAACTTCGATTGGACAGTTTTTGGGAAATTTAACCATTCCACTATTTTAAAGTAGAGAAGGACACCTAAATGATAAAAAATTTTTTCTCGAGTCGCCAAAAATCTTTCTTGGAATCATCATTTTTATTAAAAAGAAACCTATTCCCAAAATTCCAGCTAATTTGGAGCATAGAGGTTTTCGGAAATACAGCTAATTTTAGCATAGAACGTTACCAACATTAGATAAAGCGATAATCAAATAGCGTGCACATTACCACCGACGAGATACTGTTTTCCGTCGGTGCCACAGGGAATACTACTGGAAATGCACTTTTTGGCGGAATGGCTGAACAGATGTAGGGATCGCTACACTATTTTTAGAAAATCGGTCGATAGGTTGTTGAGTAGTTTCCGACGTTTTTGTATAGATAGCGCTGTGGTCGAATTTAACAATGTTTAATTTATGGCGGTTTTTTTTTAACACGAATACAAGTTTGATAAACGATTATTTTAATAATTTTTCTACTTTGTGCTGATTTTGACTGATTCCTAAAGGAATAGAATCAAAGAAAGTCAAAATTGTGTTTTTACAGTTGTCAATGCAAGGTGTGGTAAAACAGAGACTGGTAATACAAACACGATTTTCATACCAACTGTGTTTCCTACATGCGGACTCTGGCGCTTTGTAGGGGCTTTTTAGCCCCTCTTTTGCCCAACGAACATTTTGTCAATTATTTGCATTACTTTTCTTTTACATTGCGTTGCCTTCTTCGTTTCGTTATTCATTTCGCTCATTCGCGTTCCGTCTTTCCTCGGTTGCCAACAGCACACGGTTACGCGATCACCCATCTTTGACGTGAACCGTGCCCACCTAGCTTGACTTCGGTGATCTTACATAAATACCTGGGGTCGTCTGTGACCCCCAAAATTATGACCAATCGAGAACAAAGGAATCTCTAGTCTTTTTGCATTTGTGGTCACTGCTAATAGCATATGGTTGGTTTCGTGTAATTATGGATTTAGATGTAAGTATCAAAATGCATAGATCAATTCTGGAAAATCTAATCATATTCCATTCATAGTAATGATACGCCTGAATGAATGGCAAGAGAGAAAATATTTTAATTCAAAGAATACCTTCCTGAAGAAGTGGCGCGACGATAGAGTCGACAAAATTAGTAACGAACATAAGGGTGGATGAGTGTGACCTCTAGTGTCTCATTGTGCTCGTAAAATACGAAGTATTATTGAAGTTTTTAACGATATTTTCTTAATAGTTTATACTGTGAAGGACAATTAATGCTGTGAATCGTTCGATCTCAGCACGTCCGTCTGGTCGCATGTACGAGCAAGAAAACATGATCTGTTCGCCATAACCAAACTGCGATCGTGCCGTTCTTTACAGCTCCATCTCTCAATAATTTATGGAAACCTGATAGATAACAATATCAATAAATAACGATAGCAATTAAAAATATCATCGTACAAATTTAAAGCCTAAAATGCAACATCAATGTCAAGGTTATTCTATGTAATTGACGCTCTGAAGTAAGCCGTTCAAAGATGTACGAAAATCTGTTCAAGAATCCTCTTCATCGTGTATTCGTGTACGGAACACTAAAACGGGGCGAACCGAATCATAGTTTGATTCAGGATGCAGCAAATGGATACGCGAAATTTCTGGGAATTGGAAGAACCGCAACTCCATATCCCTTAATAATTGCTACCAGATATAATATACCATTTTTGTTGAAGAAACCAGGAATTGGTCACGTGAGTAATGCATGCGTTTGTTAAATAATAATGTCGATAATGTAGCCGTTACTAGAGAGGTTCCATTAGTTTCTAATAGATGGTAAAACGTCTGCTATACATTGGCGGAGGTTCGTATTGTTTACATGTCCCATTATCTGCATAGAATTTATGTTTGAATTTGCCCTATCCTAATATTAATTAACTCGTGATTTTTTTTACATTAACTTGATATCTTGTTAAGAACCTTAAGGTTTTTAATGTTCATCATTAGTTAACATTCCCTGTTTGCTCAACTGAATGCTTGAAGTGATTTCGGGCTTCGTGATTTGTGTAATTTCTTTCAAATTGAAGTACACTTTGGGACAAAGTAGGCTTTTCTTGATTAAGAGGGATTGTAGAGAGAAGCATCCACTATTTGTCTTTGAACTTGAGAGAGTACTGAAAAAATTGATGGAGAGATCGAGAAGAGCCTCATCTAAAACCTTCGCTCCTTACACACGAGACAAATGGCGGAACACTTCTCTCACAGTTCCTTTTAAATAAAGAACGCCCAAGTTACACGAGATTATATATGTCAAACTAATTTCACCTTCGTTTATGCAGCTTGTCTTTGGCGAAATATACGATGTTGATACAAAGATGTTAAAAAAACTGGATGAACTGGAAGAACATCCAGCGTTTTACGAAAGATTTCAAGAAGATATACTTTGGGCTACCGAGGCGAAGGCCAAATCAGCCACTAACTTCGACGAGGTAATTGCCCCTGGAGATACATTATCCATAGAGAACTTTTATTAAATTGCTCTGTTTAATTTAATATCAAATTTATTCTCAGGTCGGTATCTTGACAAGGGTCTGGATATATTTTCTCCCAAAGTTTAAGGCGTCCCTGTTGGAAGGACCCATGTACAGCTCATATAGTAACGAAGGAAACCATGGACTCAAGTATTGCGAAAAGTATGTTCGTGATACCTCGTACGATCACAGAAAAGAAGTTCAATGATAGTGATCCCCAAAACTATGTATTTCTTTCCAGCGATGAGAGTACGATAAGACCAGAAGATCTGCGTTGACCAAGCGTTTTTACGAACCCCCCTCATTATCTACCCCGAGTCAGATGATCGTGGCTACATTATATTATTATTTGTGTTAATTAATAAAAAGTCGTTCGTTGATTCAAATTGCTGGAACATAATCCTCTGCATTTCCATCGTGGAGTAATAACATTTTTTTGTCGATGAACTTCTTATATTCAACTTTAGACTGTAAGGCCATCGACTTTTGGATTGTAGAGGATTAACTCGTATTTTGTTCAGTTTTACCCTAACGTATAACAATCGAAACGATAATGAATAAAACGAATAAATTAATGAAATTATAATAAGGCGTTTCGGAATGTACAGTAGTGTCTGCCTAATTGGTGTTAATGTACCCGTTCTTAGGCAAACACTACTCTATATAGTCAAATAAGTTGAAGTAAGTATCGAAGATACCTCTTCGTATTGCTATGTACATTCTTAAAAATCTTGCGACATTTCGTACAGTGTAAATGTAAAAAAAAAAGAAACGTCGAATCGCGTGAACAGTTGCTGAAGTTTGATCACGAGGTTAAAATGTACAACGAAATGAAAAACAAGAACAAGAAAACACCATCAGAAAACAAATGTTTGTGTGATTCTGTTATTTCTTTTTCTTTCTTTTCATTTTATTTAAATTTCATCGTTCGCCACGCTCCACCCTTATCCTCTTTCGTTCGCGCACTCTCGCTTCCACTGTCATTCTATCGTTTTCTCTCGGTTCAACAGTCGCGATAAAATTATTTCGTTTCAACGATTCTGTAACAAAAAGGCAGGCGAAGTCCACGTCCGTCCTCGTGGGACACGCCAGTCGCGCGACTTCATTATTTTTCACCCTCAGATTCAACAGCGTTTATGTATGATCGAGGGTCATCAACCCCCTTTTCTCTCTCGCATCAGCTACGATTTTCATTCCCTCGTTCATACAGAAAGGGGCTCGTGTGAAATCGATCGAAAAAGACAAGGGTTGGTGACACCTACGCGTTACCAGATCGGTCAACCAGTTCGTTCATGAAATAAGAGAAACGATATGAAGATTTTTTCATGATTCTTTCCACCTTTTGTTCGCATTTATACAAACATATATGTACACGCAGCAGTAGTTTTTATTACACAGGCTGGAGCAGTAATTATTAACAATGATTATTGTAACTGTACAAAATATAGAAAAAACTGTATAAAAAGTTATCGCGTAAGAAAGTAGTCAGTACACGATTTGTAAACCATACTTAATTAAGTTATTCTCTTTAATCGATCAGTGCACTTTTTCTTAAAAATTATTTACGTAGACTATCATTCATGACGGCGAAAAAAATGAAGACACTTTGAACATTGATAATGAATCGGAACTTACGCATACATTAATGACAATGTAACTATCAAATTTTTTTTTTTTTTTATTCGATTATAATTTTAGAAATGATTGAGATACGAATAATTGCTGATCCATCCTGCATACGAACAATGATTAACGAAAGGAACGAAGTGATCGGCCAACCAAACGAATGGCTTTATTTTTCGCACACAGAATTGCATACTTCTACGTGGAAATGCCCGTGAAAAGTGCCTTTCAGAAAGAACGAATGTGACGATCGATCAGAATAACTATCAAATCGCTGATTACTCTCATTCGAGCACGTATCACCGACACAACATGGGTGGTTCACAAAATTAAAATGCTTCAGACAGTACGTGTAAGTTGTCCTAGGAAATTTATTATAAATAATCACATTTTTTCTTCTTATCGTTCACTATACAAGGCTCCGTTTGTTTTTCTCTTCTCCTCGCTTCTGTGTGTATGGCTCTCATATTATTTTATAATTGCTTCTATCCATCTTTCATTTGTTAACTTTTGCCTCACAAAAAAATAACAGCGTTAGCACCCCGAGCTCCCGATCGCACAGGAGAATCCCAAAAACGCGTTTCAACATTCTCCATCTTCGTTCTCGTTTCTTATTCGCGGAAAAAAAATCCCAAAATCAACGAAAATAAACAAGCGTCAACAAAAGTGTACATACGTTCAATTTTTGTTTGCTTTTTTTTTTATACTTGAGACACATACGTCTCCGCTTTGTTCATATGCAATCTTCTTCTTTCGTACCTCAAATGTACTTTGCGTATGTTTTTTTAACTTTCTCCTCGTATTTCTCTCGTCTTGACGTGTATATAGGATGGCTCGCACCGTTCCAAAGCCCAGCCCCGGAATTCAATAACTTTTAATTATCATATATACATATATATATATATATTTATATTTATATATACGTATCTTAATTCATCTAAACTTTTGTGTTCGTTGACGTACGTTACCGTTGAGCGAAACGATTACTCTCAAACAAAAAACACGGCCCAAGCGGATCATCAACCATTTTTTTTTTTTTTACTTCGAAAGAGTCTCTTGTAATCAATTAAGTTCACCCTGTAATCGCTCAACTTATCAAGCGATTCGTGTAACAGTATCTCTAGGTACTTTATTCTTCTCGTTAAGGTTTGTCCGGTTTCAGTATTCCAGTGCCCTAATCTATATATTCCCGTGACGAATCAACGGCGATCGATAGTAAAGCTTGCACGCTAAATGAAAACAGCACCGTGTAAAAATAGAGCGAACGCGCGACTATAATCCGCTTCCGAGTCGACGTCTCGCGTGAAAATAACGAGCGTTCTACCTCAACTATCGGTCTCGTCGCGCGAACTCCTGGGCTTCCCACCTTCTTCGATTAAAAAAGAAAACTTAAATACAAAAACTGGTGCTAAACGTGTTTGAGCATGTCTCACGTATGAAAATAAATCTCCGCGTTACGAAATCGGTCGCAAGCAGGAATTGTTTCTTATGGAGCGTGCATCCGGTTCCGCGATAGGACGAACAACGACATACCTATCGAGCGAAACGGATTTACAACCTGGGCCTTTCGAAGCTTAGGGCATGTACGTAATCGATGATGCGTAACTATCGTACATGTTCTTCGTGTTCTATCCTAGAAAACATATTTGATAGCGTAGCTGGGCCACGAAACGGAGAAAGGCGATGACGTAATATGATGACTGTTTGTCGTTTTGATCAAATCAAGGAAGATTTCAGCTTTGATCTTGCGAAAGGGCACCGTACTTGTTACCCAGAGAGAGCTTGGGCGCTTGAGCTTGCGAGTCTTGCATGCTGTACGATCTGCTTCCCCCTCTGTTACGCACTTCCTCGAAGGTACCTTCGTCTCGTTTCCTAAAATAAATTTATCATTAGTTAGATAAATAGATCATTGAAACACACAATTAGCGTTTATCAATGAGTATAGTTAATCCATACCGCCTGCCCCATGGTCCAATGGGTTCGTTGCTCTGTTGCTGTTTCGAGTTCAGAGTTGGGAAATATTCTTCGCTATGTATGTCTGGTGCAATATTCCTTGCCCGTTGCCTAGGACTGGCAGCCACAGGCTGAACGTTCCTTAAATGTGGTGGTTTGTAACTACTTCCTGAAGTAACAGGAGGGGGAGGTGGGGCAGCTGCTGCTACTACTTCCGTTACTTCTGGTTGCGGAGGGAGTTCAGGCTTTTTCCATGGCCCTAAATGCTTTGGGCCTCCTTCTCCGGATTCTCCGTCCGAACTGTTATCCATCGTACCTTTCTCATCGTCTGACTCTACATCTACAGATTCGTTAATAGTTAAGTTTCCAATTTTCAAGCCAGTGTAGTCCTTCTTCTCTTCCTCAAATTCCTTCCACTCGTCTTCATCCTAACAATAATATATATTCTAAACATGTGACACAGAGGAAAATTATACACTGTGCTTATATGGGAGAGAAATAAATGAATGATTTCTTTAAGAAGATTTCTTAAAGAATTTTATTAAAGAGTATTAAGTAGAAGAATGAAAGGTAAAGGTTTCTCTTTCGGGGCAGATTTTCAATCGAAATAACGTGCGCGATAATAATCTCGAACAGCTGCTTAGTTTCAGCAAGTTTTCAACGGAAAGTAACCTCGCTCGCGTTGCAATCCAATTATATAACAAACAGTCTGATGCTTGGACATCAACATGAGATGAATCACGTTAAATACCGAGGACCTAAATAAGCAGATTAAATTCAGCAATCGTAAGAATGACGTTTGCACGAACAAATATGGCAGCGACCTGTGCCATGGTATCTGCAGTTTCACATTAGGAATGCACAGGGGGTAAGAATTGGATAAGTGAAAAACACAGTAAGAAAGTACAGCCTCGAAACAAACGGATATTCACCTCGGTCTGTTGGGTCTCCTCGCCTTCCGGGTTCATAGGTTTGTCTTTCAACTTCTTTCCCGTCCGTTTTCCCGTCTCCTCCAATTTCTTCGCTATTTCCTCTGTGGTAGTAAACTTCTTCCCCTTCGCTTTTTTGCGATCCTTTTTCGCGAAGAAATCATCTAAATCAGCCATGCTGTGATGACTTTCGCGGTACACACGCGATTATCCGTCGAGAAGCTTTTTTTTCACGGGAGCACGAGAAACAGCCTTAACACGGAATGATCGGAGACACCGCTGCTGTCCACATGGGCTTGTCTTGGCCGGAAGTCACAGAGTTACTTCGAAGTCAATGTAATTTCCAAATACAGCTCCAACTTTCACAAGGACCAGTTTTCTTTATATAAAATGCTTGAAGAATTTAGACTGTTAGATAACGAACCTTTCTTATCCTTGTATATCGTCCCAATTTTACGGAACATTGAGAAATTTTCAACTGGTGAGCGAATATGTGGCGCTGACTGTCTAGCAGAAGACCTATACAAAAAAATCCAAGGGCTACCTAACCTATAAATAATATAGCGTGCTTCGAAAGTACCAAGTCATTCGCGTTGTTTCAAAGAAGCTGAAAAAAGCTATCGTGTTAGATTACTTACGGATTGTGATTTCAACCCACGGAATCCAGAGAAGGGGTAACACGTGCTAAAAACGTGACTATGCAGAGGTTAATTGATCCGCGATTGTGGTATGTATCGTACGCCGTCGATGGCGCTACGAGTTATCTAGTACCACTTCCGGAATACAAAATGACAATCTGAGTTGTGCAATTACATCATTTTTAGACGTTTTTTTAATACAGTAAAAATATACCGCATACATTAATTCTTTAATGAAATAAAATACTCGTACCATATTTCTCCTCTCTCGTTTCATAAGACTTTTTTTGACATAACTATTTCAAATCTATTAATAAAAAATTGAAACCTATTTCTGTATTACTTAATAAATATAGATTATTCTTTGTATTAATTACTTATATAAAACGTGTTTAATTTTTTTATCAATTACCTTAATCCAAATCGATTTCTATTTATCATAATAGTCAATTCGAAATTGCGCTACTTTCAAAAAACAAGCATACAGTTATTAAACTGCAATTTTACTAAGGAACGATCTGAATCGCTTCGCGATCAAAGTTCAAAGAGAATAAAATTCAAGCGAATCGCTGTAGATATCGCGAGGAATGTAAACTATTTTGAAGTTGGCGCCTTGGTAGCCCCACTTTTTTGTTGTTTGGTAGGGGCAACGCAGCCGCGCATATGGAAGAGCACCACATATAGAGGATACCTTACTTGAAATGCCAGTAATCGGTTCTAGCATTGCTCCAAAGCCATCGTGACTGGCGGTGTCTCCTGTCCTCGTGCCGGCATACTATACTGAGAAGCCTCGCTATTTAACCTGGTCCACAGTTCATCTTCCCGTTAGTCTGACAGTTTTCGTGTGTTTTAAAGCGACAAGAGAAGGAGGTGCTTGGCACAGGTTGGCTTGTCTGATCGAGATCGAGGGAAAACCAAGCCGACCGCTACAGAAGGTTCATGTGTTACGACGCACGGCAAAATGAAGCTTACGCAAAGGTGTCTAAGGAACATCAACAAGATGCTGGACTTTTATTCGCAATTCAACCCCTCGCCGCTTTCGATAAAACAATTCATCGATTTCGGTGAGTGAGTGAGATGAAACGATGCTCGCTTTTTGGCAAACATTACATTTTGTCTATTCGACCCGAGCCGAGACGAATTTCTTGCTACCCTCCCAACGGTTTTTATTACTTGCCCTCCGTGTACTTGGTACATCCAGGGCGAGACGCGAATCGATCGATCAATGACCTCAAGAACGGGTGCATTGTTTTCAGCCTTTCTTTGATAAAATCCTAAGAATCCCTTTGCCATTGTCACTGCCGTGTGCCTTTGTACACGCTAGATAAGGACGGTTTACACCAGGCAAACGGGTAATTGATGTGGCATTGTTATACCTTTAAAGTGCTACGTTGACTATATCATCAAAAATTACGCGGATTTCTGATTTTTCTTCGAGATAGCCTCCGGCGAATCTTAATTGATAATTCGTCCAAGCAGTTCGATAAACGGTGTCGCGCTCCTTGGCCAAGTCTCCGATTAAGCGAATACACGATGATGTAATGGTTAGACGTATAAACAAAGGCATCATGAGTTTACTGTATATGCTTACTCCGTTCACTGGAAAACCTTCGAATGGGTGATTGTATCTCTGCACCGGTATGTAGCGGGGAACAGTGAAAAATTAATTGCTTCTGACCTCGAAGAAAATCACGTACACCTTTCTTTACCTCCTTTTTTCATTGCAATGATATTGAAGAAAAGATTTCCTTGTTTACTGCACCTGAAAGAGGTTAGTGGTGGGATCAACGAAATGTCGACCGACCTACAAGTGATGGAGGACCATGTTGACCTACACAATTGTAGGATTGAAACGTGCGGAATATATATTTGTTTGTTAATTTACAATTGATTTAATTAAAAAAAAAATAATCTGAGCTAGACTTCAAGAGTGTAGGTGATTATTCTGTTTTTGCACCATGGAAAAATATCAAGGAATTATAAAATAAGTGAAAGGAATTTGCAATACTATTCCAGACGTTCTTTTCTCTGAGGATAAAATAATAAACTTGATCCTCGAGGAAACAAAACATACGTCCACGCGGGCGGACTGGTTTGAATCTTAAAAAGGCAACATTCGCAAGGTTGCTGCTCTTGTATTTTCTTCTATCGATCTCTGAAATGTCACTGCACTCTTGTGTCATGAAGCGACAGCTCCTCTTAATCTGAACACGCTCGACACTTTCGATTCCCAAATTATCCGACTGGTTGTTTAAATTAACTCTCGTACTATATCGATTCCGACAGCGGCGCGATCAATCATTTAGCCACGGAGGTCGCTAATGCGACCAGGATTAATCTGTAAATTCCTGCAAATTGCTCTTGCATCATTTATCAACGACATTGATCCGCATGCAACACCACGATCGTTTTCCTTTGAATAAAAACATGCGTATGTTTCGTTTTTGAGAGAATAGGGAAGAGTACCATTTTTCAGAAATATTTTTATTCGAATGTTTATATTTGGTTTTTATTGTAATTTTTTGTTTGTGATTTTTAAATGCAAAAATGACTGAGAAAAAAATTATTAAAAATAATGATTTTTGAATCGACCAAAAACGCGGTAAAACCACGTACTCGCCGGTGACGTCATATTGCCATATGCCATAACCCCGCCAATCAGAGAGCGTTTTCGCGTTACGTGAATTTTTTAAAAATTGTGCATCTTTATTATTTATTTTTAATTATTTAGCAGAATAAAAAAAATCATATTTCAACATAAACGACTCCAATATCATCTGTACTTTAGAAACAAATTAAAAAATTCTATACTTTGGAGATTGTCATCTTCCCTATTATATTTTTGAAGTATGCAGGGTGCCTTGGCTGGTGAATGAACAGTTAAGCTTTTCTTCACTTTTAAACAAGCATCAAAATATAAAAGATGTTCTAATTTATTAATCAAACAAGAATTTCTAACAGAATTGGGTTTAATCCTTAGCTGGCACACTTCACCAGAATAACATTGCTGGCACACTGGGATGATTAAGACCCCAACCACTGAAATATTTTCTGCGAAGAAGCTATTCATTATTTTAATTTGAAAAAATTCCTAGATAATCTTTGAATGTTGTTTTAACATATTTCATAGCTAATTTTAATAAAATTAACTATTGAATATGAAAAAAAATTGGAAAAATGTGTTTTTATAAAAAAATTGTTGTCGTTATCTAAATAAATTTTCCTTTCTTTTAGACTTAAAATCATTGTTTTTAATAAAATGGCATTTTGGTTATACACCAAAAAAGTTAACTTGTTCGTTTACTGGTCAATTCACTGGTTAAGTCACCCTACGTCATTTCAAATTCTAAATTTAATATGCATTTGTAATATTTAATTTTTTCAAATTTTTAACAATAAATTACTATAACGATTATACTGAGAAAGAATGATCCCGAACCTGGAAATTCACAGAATTATGATTTTCAGGCTAAAGGGGTGAAAACTGCTCTTCAGATTTTGGCCGTATTTCGTGTTTTTTTCTTTTTATCCGAAACCATTGGAGATACCGACAAATTTCATAAACAAAAATTGTTATTTTTAATACATAGTATTTTTTCATATTGAAATAGGTAATTGTTCTTAAACATTTTTGCTTATAAGTTTTTGTAATTGTTTTAATAATTTCTTGCTTCAGTATGTAAAAATACTATAAATTAAGACGAATAACTTTTGCTAATGAAGTTTTTCGACATCTCCAACTGTTTCGGAGAAATTTTAAGGTGATTTCCACCCTCAATTGCATTTTCAGAAAAATTTCATAATTTTTTGAATTTCCGGATTCGAGATCATTCCTTGTGAGAAGTAATACTTTTTACATTTACATACAAATAGCAGAAACTTGTCCTACTCAGTTAAACGATATTCAGCTAAACATTTTGCCGTCTATCACAGTACATATTAACAATAAAGAAGTAACCTTCTTAATTGCTAAAGTGTTGATGAAGGTCGTAACAATATTTAGTATCATTCTCAGACTTTGTGCCTTTTCTCATTCAATAAAGTCTCGCGTGTTTGGTCTGCGGATCGTGTCTGTTTTCAAATTACAGGGTCTCGTAAACACGCATCCAAGTGGTATCCAGTTTCATGGTCGCTCATTGTACCTCTCGCCTTAATGAATCGATAGTACACTGGTAATATCCCATCTAAAAATCATAAGACTGAAACTTCGAGCAAAGATGCTCATAAACATGTTCGGAGGTCGTGAAATTCGCGTTGATTCGTGTTGACACATGCACTTCTGACGTCTGCCTCGCGAACGTCATCGGGATATACTTGTACGTTTAAAATTAGTAAGGACGCTCGATTTTCTCTCGAAGGACAGGATGTAATTATTTTTCCTCGAGAACGATTCCTGCGTTATTTTCATTTCTATGTATATGTATATACACCGTTTGTCAGTGCCAGAGATTTTGGGGGTTCGAGGCGAGCTCCGAAAAAGGACCCCTTCACACATTGTATGACATAAAAAAAAGTACCTCAAATAAAATTTATAAAATTAACATTAAAGCTTGTATAACTAATTCAGGTAATTCAAGTAAACATTACTCTTCTTGCATTCTTAGACGCCAAATCGTCTTATGGGGGCCCTGGACCTTGGGGGGCGCCTTCTTCTTTTTTTTTCTTTACGTGGGGGAAATCTTCCAAAGACACCTCCAGCCCCCCAGGGGAGGGGAATCGTCTTATGGGGGCCCTGGACCTTGGGGGGCGCCTTCTTTCTTTCTTTTTCTTTACGTGGGGGAAATCTTCCAAAGACACCTCCAGCCCCCCAGGGGAGGGGAATCGTCTTATGGGGGCCCTGGACCTTGGGGGGCGCCTTCTTTCTTTTTTTTTCTTTACGTGGGGGAAATCTTCCAAAGACACCTCCAGCCCTCCAGGGGAGGGGAATCGTCTTATGGGGACCCTGGACCTTGGGGGGCGCCTTCTTTCTTTTTTTTTCTTTACGTGGGGGAAATCTTCCAAAGACACCTCCAGCCCCCCAGGGGAGGGAAATCGTCTTATGGAGGCCCTGGACCTTGGGGGGCGCCTTCTTTCTTTTTTTTTCTTTACGTGGGGGAAATCTTCCAAAGACACCTACAGCCCCCCAGGGGCGGTTGGTAGTGCGGGATTTTTTCCCGCTAAAACCCCCACGGTGGCCTGCACTGGGACTATAGGGAGGGCCCCGAGACCTCTGTAGAACACACCGGGACGCCCCCACAACCTTGAGGGGCCCTAGGCGGCCGCCTAGTCTGGCTAGGCCCAGGGCCGGCCCTGCCGTTTGTTTAGTCAACACAATAATGATTACATGTGTACATACGTTAATCTCTTCTTCGATACACTCCGTCTGTCTGCGGTATGGAATTAATGACACCGGTTTATGCATTGTTTTCGATACACAAACCGAATGCATTGAACGTCATACGTGTGTCTAGACTCGACTGAATATTTAACCTTTGAAGAACGTAGTCCGGTCGATCGTAATGCAGACCGACAAACCGTGAATAGCGGTGTCTAAATTTAGGCATTCAATATTTTAACACAGTACAAAATATTTCATATTATGCTTTCTCAATTATTCAATTTGTGACGTTGCTCAGCGATGACCTCCGATGGCAATTAACGTGATAAAGTACTATCTAGGTTATCGTTGAATATCCACTTCTTAAAGTCTTTAATGTTATACAATGGGCACACATATCGACACACTACAATAACATCCTGTCTCGCCTTTGATCCGTTCTGTCTATGCTGCAGAATTAATGATATTAGTCTGCTTATTGTTTTTGCCGAACACATGCAAAAACTCGCGCTTCCGACAACAATAGTGGTAACTTATTATTGTATCGCATTCGGTTTGATATGACAGGTTTGTATTCAAAAGATGCGACTTTGAGGAGGAGGTCAACGTTGATTGTACCAATCGGTTTCGAATAAACGAACCAGTCCCCCAATTTCGACCACTGTCATTGGTCCCTGACGTTATTCGCGAAAATAGAGTGCAACGATTATTGCGGTTGGAAGCTTGCCACTTTCGTAGAGACCCTTGGAGTTTGAACCCAGGAACAAATCCGCCTCTGCATTCGTGCCCACCTATCTGTGACGTGAATGAACTAATAAAACTCTTGTTTATTATTCGAAACAATTCTTATACAAAGGTTCATAATCTCAATTTCCGCTAATATCGATCGAATTTCTAATTATAGCTTTGTAATTGCCATACTTGCGTCATTTGCAATGAATTTGTTTTCTTTTTGTTATTCGTTAAAAAACATTTGCCTCAACAAGGAGTAGCTTTATCGCGTAACCTCTGGCCACGAAAATAACTGAGATACATTCTAATTTCTATTTTCTAATAAAAGATAAATGGTACTTATTCAAGTAGTTTGAAGCTTAGTTTATGCCTACATAAGTAGGCATAATTCCAACTTATTGTAATTAATCAAGAATGCATTCCCTACATATTGACAAAATTTCATAATTTTTTGAATCATTTCTTGTCAGAAGTAATATTTTTTATATTTACATACCTATAAATAACAGAACGGTATTAATTTCAACTTATGGTAATTTAGGTAAGTACTATCTTTGAAAAAATTCTAAATATTGCTAGTGCATCTGTAAATAAGTTTAACAAGACTAATCGTCGAAAATACTCTGAAATTATATTGACACTAATTCGCTATTCGAAAGCTGTTATCTAACTCACTGGCTGAGTGCATCTTCTGTATGCAGCCTATGCAGTCACGGGACGTGCATTGGCCTGAATCGCTCGTATGCATGGCCACTGTTGCATACCGAGAGATTAAAGCTTTAAAACTAAACAGCTGCTTCCTGACTGGTTACAATCGTTTCTCGACCATTCTAGAAGCGAAAATGAAACCGTGGATTTCGCACGCTCGTGCACGCTACACTGATGATTAATTGTTATTTTCACAGCATTGATAAGATTTGCGTTGTTATCATAATCGTTTAAATTTAATCGTCTGGCAATTTAATTTCGTTCAATCTGTTTCCAAAATAATTACAGAATAATGGTCCAAATTTTTGGATCTACAGCTCACAAGTTGTGAGTCATATCTTGATTAAAAAAGCGATAAACGAGGCAGGAAATATTGATAAAAGAAAGCTGATGTTATTTCTCTCCCACGCTTGGTCGACGATCGGTCGAAAAATACGATTGAAATGTTTCGAGTAAGTTCTTCAAGTCTGACAATGAGTCGCTGTCTGGTCGAATTTTTATGTCGTCGATGAATCAAATCTGCGACGAAAGAATATATTTTTCTTCTGTTTATTGAACCAACGACGTAGAATAATTGATACACGCATCAACAGGAACTATACTTCCTCTAGTATTAATTACCATAGTGTCGAGTTACTTTGTTCCACGAACAAGTCGAATTTCGTTCAATAAATTTTTGTATTGCTTGCAAGATCGCTGGAAATCATGAATAATTCACAATCCTTTTGACAAAGGTATTTGAAAAGCAAACGTGAATAGTATGTATAGCTGCTTTTAGAAGGCAACACATTCGCAAACTTCTCTTTGATCTGATCATTTCTGAAACTTGAATATAAACTTTCTAATACCGATGGAGATCTGTTCCACTGATAATTCCAGAAGCATTTCACATAATAGAACACATTCACTTCATAGCAAACATTTCTTTGTTTTTCATTACAATTATTTAATGAACAATTTTTTTCTTTTTTTTCTTTTAGATGTTATTTTATAAAATGTTCCGACTGCCCCTCCCCCCACACACACAAATTGAGAACTATAACCTTAATTGACTACAAGAAACTAATCAAAGTTGACTTCAGAGCTGGATATCTTACCGTTTTCGAGGTATCGTAATAAGGTTAGGTTAGGTTCCGCAATAGCGCATGCGCAGTATTGAATAGCGCATGCTCAGTATTGAATAGCGCATACGTAGTCCCAAAATTGTACACAAATTTCTTACCGCGATATCTCAAACATGATACGACATCCAGCTCTAAAACCAAGTTCGCAATTTTGAGGGGGCCATTCGGAAATGTTCCTAATCGTATACTTACAATTACTTACATTTATTTTATGAAAGTATGTTAACCCTTTGACTGCTATGGACGCAGATATTCGTCCTTAATGTGATGAAACAATGAAAAAAAAAATGAAGAAATAAATTGAAAATCGAAATGAAATAAAAAAAAAAATGATAAATGTTATTAACTTAATTTTTATTTCGCCTAGAGTACTACTTAGCACTCAAAGGGTTAAAAGGTAATTTGCGAAATTCGATTCATTAATTGATAATCACTAGAGTAGGCTAATATTATTTATAATTGCAAGTTAATTTTCGTTTTTTTTTTATTTACCAAACATATTGCTCAAATTATCAAATATGTAGTAATTGAGTTCTTCTGCACGTGGTTGATTTTTTATTTAACCGATAACTAACTACGATAACTTTATTGCTGTAATAGGAAGCCAGAAATATGACGTTCTCTTTGTGTTTACGAATTTTATTGCACCGTTAATGTACTAACTCATACTTCCAGAAAAAGCTATTTATAAGAGAATGTTTCAATCTAACACCTTGATAATAGAGACGAATAGGAAGTAGCCATTATGTAATAGTAAAGAGTGATTATCGACTATTTCATCTAACCAAGCAGCAAAAAATCAAACATTCAATTGAATGACGATTTCATGGTATTATTCGAAATAGTACAATCAATAATAAAGAGGTCAGCAACGTTGCACATATAAAAATAATAATATCGAGGTAATTTTTAGAGGAAGATAAAAGACCTTGATTCATCGAAGAGAACTGATTGAACGTGGCTAAAGGCAGATCGTTATCGAATCCAATTTATGGTCCCTATCGTTTTCCCGATTTCAGAAAGCACATCGTGCTTTCTAATTTCGTTGCTGATTCTCTCGGGATTTATCGACCGTCGTTTGATCCCCGACCTTCCGATGGAAACACGATTTTCCATGTGAACGAGCTTTTAGAGAAATTTACGAGACGTACCCTTTCGTTTCTCTCTTATTGTTCCATTCAGACTTTACAGCCGATGCTGTTGATGATAATTCTCTTCGATCACGTGCAATTTGCAAACTTTGTACACCTTACATAACGTTTCCTGCGATATTTACGATGAAACCAGTCTCTTTTTACAGAAACCGCTTTTGCAAAAACATACTCGAGAGAATCAAAATATTATTTTTCTGCTTAAAGTCAGACACAATGTCTAAAAGATCTGAAAAACAATGTAACTTCTGAAGATTTATGTTTCTCTATTGTTTTGTAATTTCGTAAAATGTATTGCTTGTCTCCTTATATCACAAGGTTTTAGTCTCCCAGACGTAAATAAAATTAAAAGCGCTAATCGATTCACACCGATTGACGATAAGAGAAACGTCAGGAACTCTGTCTATAATTCTATGCTAAAAGATATGTCATTATTCCTGACTTGTAGAATTACAGAAACCATTTGTTATCGAAGTGTTAATAAATTTGACGAATGCATGTCCTGCGCGATTGGAATCTGACTGACTACTCGCGGATCAAAGCTACCAATTACAGACCTATTCTCCCTCGACTAGGTCAAAAGCTTCATTATGAAATTCACCGTGTTCGTTACCTGCTTTTCAATCAAATGAATACCGATAATCACAGAGGCGATACGAGGTCAGGTCGTAGTTTTATGTTTTAATGCTTTATTGCTGTCGAGCAAACAGTTATTACGTTTTTTTTTATCGCTAATTATATAGTTCCTCTGAATTTCATTGCAGCTCGTTAATTAACCTTTTTTATACGCTGGTGTTTTAGTTTAATATATTCGACAAGTTTGAAAGGCGAAAATTACAGTGAAGAATTATCTTCACATATGTAGGAGAGGGGAGGAACAAGGTGTTTCGTCTTGGGATCAGTGGGACTGACAACAGACAATCCCTGCCCCACACAGATCATTGTATTAAAGGAGCCTTGTGGGGCTTTATAATAACCCGCTCTGCCGTTCCCAAATTTTCACTTATACCGGCGGTGTCTAAGGACGCGATAGCGCTATTATATCCACCCCTCCCAGCAGCCACCCTCCCAACCAAGTTGGTGCCAGATAGGTCCAGTGGGTACGGAAGGCCCAACAACACTTGACTCATTGTCGGCGTGTAAAGAATTTTTTTGGTCTAGGACGCTTCCACTTTAACAAACTAACCTGAGTGGGTTAGAGAAACTACACCCACCAGGCGCTTCATCACGCCCACAGCCAGAGCCCCGTTTGCCACCGGAACAGCCGGTCCCCGGACCACACCACGAGGAGGAGAGGTTGGCGCATGACACCGCTGGGGCTAGCTGCAATGCCCCGAACGGCACCTTTGTGGCCCCCCTGCCCCAGACACCTATCATATCGCAATTTAGAACTTCTATATGTATATATTCGAACTGCATGCCGGGCGACCGCTTGCGAGAACACTGTCACCCCGATCATCTCGCCGCCACCTAGCGGTCCCCGGCCCGAACTAAAGACGTCCGGGGAGCCGAAACCCTCTCTCTCTCTCCATTAAACGCCTACACATAACAATGAAGCAGGAAATTACCGAAAATTATTGAATACAAAACGACGAGCAATTGAACAGCTCTTATTATTAATTAATAATTATTCAAGGAAACAGCGTATTGATCACCTACTTCTTACAGTATAATACAAATCAAAATACAAATACTTCAAATATCCTTTGATATATTAATACTATGATTATTATACTATAATATACCCTGTTTTACTTTCTTTAAACTCACAAAATAAATTTAAGTAAATTTTACTTTAAGAACCACATGTAGAAACTCTTTATTACTAAAAGTTAAAACGTTTATTAAACAAAGCAATGCGAGAATGATTGTTATAGAAGAGTATTTGACTCGTTGTAATACTTGATATTCAATCATTGTTAACCCTTAGCTGGTACAGAATAGTATGGCTGGCACACGAGGACGATTAAGACCCCAACCACTAAAATATTTCCTGCGAAGAAGCTATTCATTATCTTAATTTGAACAAATTCCTAGACAATCATTGAAAATTTTTATAACATATTTCATAGCTAATTTCAGTAAAATTAAATATTGAATATGAAAAGGAAATTGAAAAACAGAAAAATCGAAAAATGAGTTTTCACAAAAAATTCATAACTTTTTCAAATTTTCATATAAAGAGCTAAAATTTTAACTGGACACTCTTGAGATTTAACATTTTAAGGGAAAGAATGGTACAAAAGTCGTGGTTTTAAAAAATGTATTTATTTGGAGGGTTGAAGGGACGAATTTTAGCCAAAAAGGGAAAAAAGCTGAATTAGCTGGGGTCATTTCATACCCCACAGTGCCAGCTAAGAATTAAAAAAATGTCCTTGATATCTCATATTTCTACCCTATTTCTCGTATTTATAGCTTTTCCTCTATCTTGTAAATCAATATCCCCAAGAGTGTGGGAGGAAAAGATGATGAAGTATTGAAAAGAAAAAAGGAATCAAAGGTCAGTGAGGTTTCTGTAATTCATTACAGTTCACTGCAATTCGTCGCAATTTCTGACCTTCCCGAACAGTCGTCACGAATTCTTGGCAGATCAGCCTCGAGGACTGTGCACCGCGAATAAAAACCTATTTCGGTGTCGGTAGCGGGAATCCATTTAGATGATTACGCGTTCAAACCCACACAGAAATACGACATACGGTCAAAGTCCAAACCGCTTGGAGGCTCGTCACGTCTCCCAGATACGTAAACAATTCCGTCGCTTTTTCATTGTGTTATCACGAACACTTTTGTTTCCCTTTGTTTCCTCGTTTTCAGAATACGCATCAATCGATTTAATTTCGCAACGTTCTGTCAATTATTCTCGTGAACCCTCCCTTCTTATTATCGTCCTGTTATCAATTCAATAAAATTTAATATATCGATAGACTTCGCAATTTCCGAGCTTTTTTTATTTAAACACTATCGCGTTGTTTGGCAGATTTTGTTTACTTCTGTCTGGATTTCGTACGAAATTGTAGAAAAAATATTGCAATGTTGTGGGCCGTACCAAGGTACACATCGTGACGAGAGGAGATAATGGATAAGAGAAAAAACACACGGTTTTATCTTGTTTATCATTTTTACAGAAAGCAAATGGCTCTGTGAACGCTATTGCGAATGAGAGATTACTTGACTTACGAATAATCTTCTAAACATATTATTCGACCCGTGTTTATCGAATATAAAACGTTAAAGGAACGTAGATATTTTCCATTATCTCGATTGAACCCTTGTGTCGGTAACTTAATGTGTAAAAGAGGTATGTAATTGGAAAATATAAGTCATCGAGGATAGCAATTTCATGGTTCACCTACAAACGCGTAGACTTGGATGCATACTGGTAATTCGATCAAGGTGCACAGCTGACTTTCATCGCAGAAAATCGTAATTTCACGGCAATTTATTGCTGTAAATCAATTACACCTGGCAATGGATCAGCTGTTCATCTATCCATCTTGTTTAAAGAAAATGCAATTTCTGCTCGGTGGAAAAGCTGTTCAAATATTTCAATTATATTTATCTATGATAGTATCTATAGCATCGGATAAACGTACCACTGTTTGTCCATGAAAATTGTCGGACTCGAGGTTGATACAGGATAAATTTAATCTAATTAAGCAATGAGATCGAGTTATCGACAATGACGCAAACGTGGTCATATTTTACATGTCTGCTTTTATGATCAACGTAAGCTTGCTTACAGATATTTCTTTCTGTTGCAATGAAATGGAATTAAAGCACGTGATGATTTTTATAAACTTGTAAAATTCAAAGTTCTTAGTTGATAGCTTGATAGTAGATAACACACTTGAAATTGAAAACGAATGACCAATTTTATTGCAACAGCTTACATGACATAATCAGTTGCTTTGAAAATAGACTTTATGTCGAATGATGTACTCGAGATTGATTAAAATTGTTGTTTAACTGGTAACGCGTGACGGGATAGGAATCGGTTGTTTCCGGATTACTCCTGAATGACTAACCATGTAATTAACAGTCGTATGTGCATATATATACGTCGGCGAAGGCTAATAATTAATTGAGTTGTTTGTTTTAGAACAATTATGCAATAAAGTTGTTGACAAAAAAGGAACTTAATTATTATAATTACAAGTTATTCACCAGTAAAACTTATCGTTAGCATGCTTCGTTGCGCTTGATAAGTCGAAGAAAATCGTCTGAACTATTACGGGAGAACTGCACGTTCAATTACCAATATCGTTTAACAACAGTTCTGTTAACTAGGTCAGTAGCTACGTTTTACCGACGATGCTTATTGATTCGTGAATGTTTTACTGACGACACGTAATAAGGTAATTTCATTGTATTTCGCAAATCGAAAGAAGAACGATCGATATTGGGGTCTCTTCAATCCCTTACCAACTAGTGATGTGCGGCCCGACTATTCGGGTCGGTTCGGAAAACATCGGACGGGCTCGGGCGGGTGTCCGATACATACGTGCAATTGGGTAGCCCAACTGTTTCGGGTCAGGTCGGATAAAGTCGAGCAGATTCGGACGAGCTCCTGCGGGCCGCGGATCGCGGCCTAATTCTTATGTACTTGTGAATACTTGCAATAAGCATGTGCAAAATCTGTTTTATGTGGAATTGTGGAATAAGATAATTTTTATGTGGAAAAATAATACTTGTAACGAATTTATTTGAAATGAATTTCATTCCATGTCACCTGTATGTTCATTTTATACAAAATAGATTTTGAACATACTTATTGCAGGCATTACTGTTTCACTCTAACACGATAAGAAAATTGAGAAAATCTTTGTACGACACTGTACTTCTACAGCACTGGATAACATGATTTTTGTTTAACATATTTAAAAACTAAATTACTTAATAATAATAACGGGAAGGAATAATGAACTACAGTGCCTTTACATGAAAATATATAAATAAATAATAATTTACTCATTTATAACTCTATTCCGATGTTATAGCGGAAAGCGTCATGCACAGTTTATACGCCATCCGTGGCGAGACTTGCCGTCTCATTGTAACTAGTGATGAGGAAGAATTTTAATAAATTAAGGATACATTAAATGAAAATAATATTTTTTGCTTTTTTTTTCATTTTGTGTTATATTTTTAATAAAAATTAAGTTGCTTATATAGAATTAAAAAAAAAAAGTTTGTTTTTAATAAGTTCTCGGAACGTAACCCCCCTTTTTGTATTAGCTCTGGGTCTCATATAACACGATTTCACACAACACGGCGTTTTCTAGGAACCTATCTACCGTGTTATAGGAGGGCTACCTGTATGTACACTGAGTCCCATCGAAGTTGTCGCAGTGAAGTTGGCTACACATTCACTAGCACATTCACACCGCGTCGTCGGCACCTCGCCCATCGGCTCACCGTCGCGGCGTGAATGTGTTAGTGCGCCAACTTCACTACGACAACTTCGATGGAACTCATCGTCAGTGTATGTATGTACATGAGAGTTAGGTCGCAGACCGCGGGAGCTTGTCCGAACCTACCCGACTTTATCCGACCTGACCCGAAATAGTCGGGCTATCGGACTGAACACCCGCCCGAGCCCGTAATATCGGATACTCGCACATCCCTGTTAACAACCCCTAATTCGTTCCACTCAGAAGAAACCTGATAAAACACTATATAAATTTATCTTTCTAATTTGCTACATCTGGTCATTTCAATATGTCAGAGATTAAATTAATTCACGTAGATTTTTGTTTTCCAAGAAATTTCTTCATAATATTGTATCTCCCTATCGATCGACTGAAAATCATTTAATCGGACGTCGAAAGTGCTAGTTGAAGTAAGGCCAACTTAAATACACTGTACATCCCAGGAGGACTGATAAAATGGTATCAATCTAACCATGGTCGTGCCTACCACAATCAGAATGTATAGTGGGGGCATGAAAAACAGAGAACGCCATAAGTTCGTAGGTGTAGCTTCGTCTTTGACCTACTTCGAGCCTACAGAATAGAATATTGCAAAAAAAACATATGTTCTCCAATGACTTAGAACATTCTTTTATAGAATTTACATTCTATAAGGACAGATAAATTTCTTTCGTCCGAAATGAATATTTTCACTTGATCGTTTATAATCAGTTCAAAAATGGCTAGGAAAAATGATTGTCTCTTAACGAAACGTGATAGGGGGAATCGGGGACGAAAGTAACAATTTGACTTTGAACTACGATTACGCAAAAGCTATTACACTTACAACAGAAATGTATATACCAAAACCTTGCATAGTTATTTGACATTATTGAATTACAGCGGTTTCGCTTTATAACAAGTAACATCCAAATTATTAATAAAAAATGAAGACCGAGGGAAGTGTTACATCCGTCCCTATCGGGTGGTGGATTGTAACACTGCATAGAATCTTAACTAACACAAATCTATTTTTACAAAATTAAAATATCTATTGATTTAAATTATAATAATAAATGAAAGAAGGTGGTAGTCAATTATTCGGTATCGCAATTGCAGTAAATATGAGGAACGTTTTGACTTCGTGTCGCAATCTTTATATTCGCTAGATTGCACCCATTTATCATTTTGTTTGTTCATATTGCAGTATTTCATATAAACAAAAAGATAATATTCTTTATCTTCTTGGTCATTAGAAACGTTACAACCGTCCTCGACCATGCTTTTGGATTTATATTACAAATTTTTAGTAACGGGACGCTTAAAAGTATTAAATAACGACCAGTATTACATTCAGAAGAGTTAAATCAAATATTTAAAAAAAGGATAAGCACTTGCTTGCGTGAGGAATATTTATATTACAGTTTGAAAACACAAAGAAGAAGTTACTTCAGGGTGTCAAATGTCATTTAGTTCACCACCTAATATATTAATTGCCTGTCTACGTTGTTAGAACATACTTGTGTGTACTTTAACCTTTGAACAGAGGATCCTGGGTCAATCGTGGCCCAAACTTACGAAACATATACAAGGATATTAACCCAAAGTTAAACTTATAATTTTTAAACGAAAATATTTTATATAATGGAAGAATAATTTTAAAAGAACAGTGTAAAGTTTAGATAATGAAAACAATTTCAAATGCAAAATTAAATTAAAGTTTGGACTCTCTCCAGGGTCCGTCGTGCAAAGGTTAATTGTAATTTCACATTGTATATTCCAAATTTGCGATAATAGCTATGTATAATAGATTTTGAGTTATTTATAGCATTACTTTTGCTCCGCTCATCCCTAGGTTAAATTATTCCATTAATAATTTCCCGTTTATAACAAGGATCATAAAATTGCAAGGCTTTTAAAGAGACAAAAGACTCTAAAAAATTCATCCGAGGTTAGAGTTGGGGGAGCACTAGGAGTGACTGCATGTGCACTCGAAGATGCAGTTTTAGTGCAGCAATTTAATTATAATTTCGCATTGTATATCTAAAGTTGCGATAGTATCTATAATAATCTTCGAGTTATATCTGCAATGTTACTTTCGTCCCGCTCTCTCCTCTAGCACACCAGAGAATGAAATCACGCTTTCGAAGAATTATTTCTTTATTTCCTGCAAAAACAACCTTACGCAACGATAAGTTGTTTGGCATTTCTTCGATTCATCAAAACAACTTTACTGTTTATAGAGGCTTAATAGAGGCTTTAAATCGTCACCGATAAGATCGCTAGACTATCACGGTTTTCTTCGCAATTTGCTCGTGCGCTTTTATCAGCAGGCAAAGGAAATACAAGAACAGATAGGTAACTTGCGCAATGATCGACAAAGAAATAAGAAGAAATTGATGATCTTGGGCCAATGACCGAGTAGAAAGTGATAAAACGGAAGCTAGATTCGATGAATATATCGTGCGATTAGCGAACACCCTCATTTTCTTATCGCGAGTTTGTCAAATATGGGACAACATTGATAAATGTTCCCCAGTGATTTTCTCAATAATTAATACTACAAATATAATACTCCTTTCCAGTTGATAATCTGACAAAAACATTGTGTTTCAGGTCTGAGTGCTTGCGAAAGGAAGTCCTTTATATTCTTAAGGAAGGAGCTGCCAGTTAGACTGGCAAACATTATGAAAGAGATCCACCTGCTGCCGGATAACTTACTGAAAATGCCTAGTATGGGTATAGTAAATAATTTATACGCCACTTCGTTCGAGGATATCCTGCAGTTCGAGAAGGTTGAAGTCAGCGAGTCCACTTTAGACAAGTGAGTCGTCTGAATTTGTTCTTCAATGTTCGAGAAAATACACGAAGTCTTCTTTTTATAAGGTTTCATACTTCTTGTCTCGTAGGTTCTGTCAGACTTTGGTGAAAATTCGAAACAGACACAAGGATATCGTCGAAACGATGGCGCAGGGTGTCCTGGAGCTGAAAGAATCGTACGACGTCGATGTTCAAACGGAAAACAACATTCAGTATTTCTTGGACAGGTTCCTCATGTCTCGAATCTCTATTCGTATGTTGATCAATCAGCACAGTAAGTTCGTTTATTTCGTATTTGTCTGATATTCTTTTTAGAACGATCCTTCGAGAAATCTCCTTTTCTTCCAGCTCTTCTATTCGGCAGCGAGTTGAATGGCCACAGTAGACACGTGGGCTCCATAGATCCCTCTTGTGACATTATCAGCGTTGTGAACGACGCATACGAGAAAGCAAGGTTGCTGTGCGACCAATATTATCTGGCCAGCCCGGAGCTGATAGTCAAGCAACATAATGGCAAGTTTGACAAATCTTTACTTACTAGAGTTTTTCTAGTAAGTAGTACTATATGAACAATCATCTCTAGTAGGTATCGAATTGCAAAATGGTAAAACAAGATAAATATACTCAGTGGTGGGATTCAAATAATTTAACAACCGGTTGGATACGCTACTGATGAGAAAATAGGTTATTATTATTATTAGAACCAGGTAAAGTGTTACAAGCTATTATGTTAGAAACTGTAGCAGCTGTCGACCTAATTCTTTTTTTAAATTAAATGGTATGAAGAACTTGATTGTGTGGTGTATATAAAACTTTTTTAACCGTTTGAGTGACACGGGTTTTTGCAAAAATCCGGTCAAAAAATGCCACGTGGCGCAATCACGCTTCTTTTGTTTTATGTCACAATGCGTTATGCAGCGCGGTAAGTCATTTAATTTTACAATTTTGTTAATTCTCCAATTATTTGCATTCTAGAACAGTTATGTTGTAAAAATACTGGTATTCAATCATGTAACATTAATAGTGAATTACCATTAGCGTTAAATGTACTGATAGTTGGGTCCAGTGGCATTTTCTGACATGGCACTTAAACGATTAATGTAGCTACCATAGAGTTCAAATAAACTGACGTCGTCTTTTTTAAATGGAGTGCTTTTACTAATTGTTTTCAATTAAATAGCTTTCATCAAACTGGATAGCATTTTTGATATTCTTCGTAATTAACGATTCATGGTAAAAGGAATATTTAAGGAGCGAATACACTTAGGCATCGAAAGAGAATTAAAACAGACGTATTTTGTCTTAAAATTCATTTGATTAAATATTGAAAATGACGATTATTTTATTTATTCTCCCGACATGTTACAGCGAGTCAAACCTCAGTTATAGCGGCAACTGGAATTTCAGTATCAATTATAGAGTCGAAAATAACATACTTACAATGAAAATTTTACGAAATAACCAATTAAATGCGATTACAAATACAGTGGTACTTCGGTATACGTCTGCTTTGGAATACGTCCTGTTTGAACGTGACAAATTTTGCTCGGTATACGACATAAATTTTTTCTGTGAAGTTTGCGTCATTTTTAAATAATTATCTCAGAGGAACAATTAAATTAATAATCAATTATATTCGGAGTTGATATATTACTAACTGACTGATCATAAAAGTAAGGATATCATATAACAAAATATAACTGCAAAACAGGAGGCAATGAAGTTTATTCCATTTAGTTTGTTAATTTAGAATCTATTATTAGGTTACATTTATATTTTACAAATTAATTATGTTAAATAAACTAGTGAATATTTTTTATAAACTTCTAGGAAATCGTTTAAATGCTGTTCATGACATAAATAGTGTTCAAATTATTTTACAACTCCATTAATGCAGATATAATATAAACAGGAGTTTTTTTTTTACATCATTTTTAAATTACTTCTTATGGGAAAAATTGGTTTGATATACGTCCTATTCGGTCCAAACATCAGGAACGGATTAAGGTCGTATACCGAGGTACCCCTGTATAATTTTAACAACCCGTTCGTCGGAACTACAAAAGTTTTAGGAAACGGTTCTACTGAACCGGAGCGACCTGGCTGGATTCCACCACTGGATATACTTCTACGAAATATCGTTATGTTTCGTTTCTCTCTTTCCAGAACAGGAACGATGTAGCCAAATTAGAATAGTTTATGTCCCGAGCCATTTGTTCCACATGCTATTCGAGATCTTCAAGAACAGCATGCGAGCAGTAATGGAACATAGCGCGAATTCCGAGTATCCACCTATCGAGGTAATCGTGTCTCGTGGCAAAGAAGACATTTGTGTAAAGGTAAATTGCAATAATCGTGATCATCATAGTATCGAAGCCTTCGTCAGTATCGAATGTGTTCGTTGCATGAATCATCAATAGTCGTGAATTAACATCAACCTATAGAAACTCGTGTCTATAGTTTCGAAACATTGATATTCAATATGAATGCATTGGTTATTCAACACCATGCTCGCTAGAAGTAACGTTATCGAAACACTGGAATCAATTTCCATACAGCGTCGACCAGCTGAAGAATACTGTTTCCGTTTTACGAAATTCTGGGAAGATGAACGCGTCGAATGCCATGGGGGTCACCGGTGACCGGCACCGTAAATTACACGTACTCTAGTAATTAAAGGAAACCAATGGAAAAATATTATTTGGAATAATATTGTTATTGTACAAATAATGTAAAATAGCAGAGAGAAAACTTAAAATTTAAAATTTGAGAATTAACTATTTCTATTCTTAACTTAAATAATATTACTATTGTACAAATAATGTAAAATAGCAGATAGAAAGCTTGAAATTTGAAATTTGAAAATTAATTATTCCTGTTCTTAACACCTTGAATGGCGTGAGGTCATCGGGGACCGGCATCGTAATTTACACGTATTCCAATAATTAAAAGAAAACGATAGAAAAATATTATTTTCGATAGTGTCTCTATTATAATGTAAGGTACCAAATTAAAAGCTTGACATTTAAAATTTGAAAATGAACTATTCCTATTCTTAATGATTAGAGCCTCGATGCGTCTTGTAACAAATGCTCATTTTCACTGCGGCAGTCAATGTGTTAATAATTAGAGCTTCAATACGTCTCATGACCAATGCTTATTTTCAACGTGTTAATCGTTGCATTGGAAATTGTTGCAGATAACTGACCGAGGCGGTGGCATTCCTCGCTCGCAAATGGACCATTTGTTCAAGTACATGTACAGCACAGCGCCCCGGCCAAGTAGAACCGACGACCACACGGTTCCATTAGCCGGATATGGTTACGGTCTTCCAGTATCTCGGTTGTATGCCAGATATTTCCACGGCGATCTCGTCCTCCAGAGTTGCGACGGTTATGGTACAGATGCTATTGTATATCTCAAGGCAAGAATCTATTTAGTATTCGTATTACATAATGGCGTGTAATGTGACCCTGATGTGCATTACGTTCGCACTGGTTCCATAAGTGGTATAATTTTCACCTCTAACGAGGGGAACTTCATGAGTGACTGAATTTCCAATGTCAAATAGAAAATGGATGCATCCTTGTTCGAATGACAAGGCGTACATCCAAATTTATGCCATTTAACCCTTTCGCTACGAGCGACGTCTCTGCCGTAACGCTTCCGCTAAACGGGACCAAAAGTGTATATGTTACTGGCAATATATGAAAAGCAGGCATTGTATAAAATGCTTGGCGTTTTCGGGTAAAATATGAAAATAATGCCTATTTCTAGGCATTCTATGCAATGCCAAAAGTCAAACCGGTAAAGTATAAAATTCTCCCACTAATGATGTTTCTAATGTTACGTGGTATTTTTTTTTTTCATTTATGCATTTTTGATGAAGGCCTTTTCAAATTTTACTTTTTTGTGAGAAAGACAATTACGTGCAATTGGTTCATATTTTATATCCTATTGTTTCTCTCAATAAAAAAGTTCTATATTTTATTTTGTATTTCTTTCTATTTCATATATGTCTTTTCAATAAAAGCTTCTTCATGACTCTCTTTTAATATTTTGCCTAAATAGCATTTGTCATTTTGTATAATACCTAGGAAAAGTTTATATAATATTAAAATGATTTGGATATTTCATACTTTGCCCAAAAACGTCAGGTATTCTATACAATGCCTGCTGTTCATACATTGCCGATAACATTTGCATTACGCGAGGACAGTTGTCAACGACTGGAATCTACATCTTACGGTTTTTTTTGGGAAGAAACTTTGCATAAAAGAAGGATTTATGATTTCTTAACAGATGATATCAGAGAAAACCCGTGAAGATCGAAACTACAACTTCAGAGAGAGATACCAAATGCGTAAAGAGGGTTATTTCCTATGTGCGTCGATCGCATGCGCATGCGTCTGCGTCTGGCGGACAATCTTGTCCGATTTTTTCTATTGTCTTGTGGCTGCATGGGCAGCTAGTAGTAAATGGAGTTTGAGCTCCGGCGAGCTCAAAGCGGAACGTGAACCGAACCGAGCGGCGGAGAAATATCCCCACTCCGTAGTATCTCGAGGTTACGCAGTCGAAACATGAATGTGCGACGTTTTCTGTCGAACGCCACACATTCGTATCACCTCACCGTCGCAGCTCGATTTCCCCTACAATGCTGCCCCACCACCTCGAAAGAGCGAATCAGTAGAGTGACGTGCAAACAGTGTCGCTGTCAGACGCGCACTTTGAGCCGGTTTCATGCCCATAGTATATTCTTTTAAGACGCGTGCAATCAGTAGAAAAAATCGGACAAGCCCATTTGTCGGACGCAGATGCATGCGATCGACGAACATAAGAAATTCCGCCGAGTGAGTGACTATAACTACAGGGTGATTCTCTCGCTACTTTCCTCAAAGGAAGTACCGCCATAATGGACCCAAGCCCTTTTCTGTCATCGACATCTCGACGGGGATAGATACTGCAGCCGTGTGCGTGAAAATGTATGTAACGAGAAGGAAAGTCCCACTTAAACATTGCATTTACCTTATGTACCTAATGTACTTACACAAACTTATTCTGTTTTCCGCAACGTTTAAATGGGACTTTCCTTCTTGTTACACACATTTTCACGGACACAGCTACGGTATGCACCCCCGTCGAGATATCGACGACAGACAAGGGCTTGTGTCCATTCATACTGGTGTGGCGGCACTTCCTTTGGGAAAGTAGTGAGAGAATTACCTTGTATAGTCGCTCGTCGTAGCGAAAGGGTTAAAAGAGGTAAATTCGTTTTGCGGGATGTGAAATAAGGTTGTTTGGTCAGTATGGTAGTCTGTTCGAGTGAGGTGTGAATAAAGAGTGTTTGGACCGAATGACAGTTCTTCGTAATGAGAATGCACGTGTGTACGAATCGGTGATCGAATATGACCGTGTGTGAGTGAATTTAAGAAAGCAAGAGTGTCGTGGAAGAAAAAAGTAGTTAGTTGTTAGTTCAGCAGAACTGCTAATCCCCACCGCTGCTGTGTTTACATAGTAGTGGGAATACCTTCGTACCTCTGCGGTGGGGATGGATGGCGGCGCTGTCGATGCTGCTTCCCGCATTCAGCATTTATCTTTTTTTCTCATACACTCACAGACAAAATACCACCCGGGCAGCGCCGGGTAACACAGCTAGTTACTCATAAAATTGATACAGTAGAAGCAATAAGCAAATTCATGGGCAGTACCCACTCTTTCAAAGATAAATATAAACCTAACTAACTCAGGTAGTATCAAATTTACGGTTTGACTGCTGCCTGCAGCTAGCGACACCGTTCATTGGACAAGAAGCCAATATGGCGTCACAGTAACGTAGCAAATGCACTAAAAGTGTCAAACTTTATATGCTCATAACTTTTTAACCATTGGATTCCTAAAGTTAAGACTTGCATTCTTGGATTCTACACATCAAAAACTATAGATTAATAAAAAAGTTCCAAAATTTTGGGTCCACCAAAGAAAAGTTCAGCCAAGAGTTGTATTTTATTTTTCATATTAAATATTCTTGTTAAAATAACTGAAAATAAATCCCTGTTCGCTGCAAATCCCTACAGTTTGTTGAGCTCGCTAACACGAATTTCCCTTCGACAGGCTCTGTCAAACGAAGCCAACGAATTGCTGCCAATTTTCAACAAGACCTCGTCCAAGTTCTACCGAACCGCAGTGTCGAGTACCGACTGGAGCAGTCAATGCGGGGGTGGGATGGCCACTAGACAATTGCGTATGAGCCAAGATCAAGGGCACAAAGCTGTACGGGGAGTGGAAGCTAGGTATTGCTAGCGAAACTCTGACTCACTGGACCAAAGAATGAAAAAGTAAGTGAAAGTAGATATCCACGATCCATACAGCCATCGTTACTCTCTATTCCATTATTTAAAAAAACGTTGACGTTCAACAGGATTACTAATTAGACCAACTGCTTCTGCTGCAGGTGGGTCAAAGGAGGTCCAGTGATACCCGCGCCGCGAGACGCGGAGGATTAGGAACGATCTACGATGTAAACCAGCGGCAATCGAGTTAGCGTTTCTCACGAAAATTGTCGACGACTGGCCGTGGTGGTTGCAGCGAGGTTGTTGACGAATCTGGCTGCTCGTTGTGCTCGCGGCTACGACGCACCACATATCACGATAATCGATACTTCATATTCGATTGCACCCTCTATACATATATCCTTTCTTTTCTTTTATTATCCTCGTTACTTGATGTGAGAAACGAAAATCGTAAAACGTTGAAGCATCTGCATAACATTGCAATCAATTTGCGATTCAATTATATGGGTGCTTCAAGAAAATCGTTTTTTTTGTTTTTTATAAGCTATATGTATACGTTGTAAGTTTTTTTTAAAATAAGCATTTTAATTATGCAATTAATCATGAGGCATTTCCTTTCGTTCGATTGAGAGACCGTGCAAAGGAACGTTTCGGTGAAGTTCGTGATTGGTTGTTAAGAAAGCGGAGTTTTCCACTCGCCAGAGAAATTTTTATAAAAAAAAAAGAATGTTACAAAATGTGGACTGTGATTCGATGCGTGATTTTAGGTTTGAATGTAGATAGATAAATATTGAACCTGTTATTAGTGTCTTTAATCTTGTAAAAAGGAAAAGAAGATTAGTAATTTAATTATTCGTACGAGGAAGCTACAGAGACATATGAGATGAGGAAGAATGGCTGACAAGAAGAGACCAATGTCTCTATCGCTTCCCTGAAAAGTATTTTGTACATCGCAAGTGAGCCAACAAATTCTTACGAATCACCTGTTTAATTAAATTTTGTAAGATTACGCGAACAAAGTTTTTCTACACCGTAAATTCATTTACACGCGAATACCGTCACTCGTTTTGTGTTCTAAGGGTAAACGTTTTCTCACGAATTGTTATTTGAATAAATTAAATTAAATCCAGAGAATTCTTTTTTCGTAAGAGATGAAATCAATTTTTTGTACGTTTGTATCAAACGTAGTAACGCTGATACCTTAGAATATAACAAACGATTGTTCAGTTTCTATTTTATAAAGATTTCACGTGTTTTGCACGTTTTCTACGATGTAAAATATGTTTTTCAGACAAATCCAACTACCGCAGTAAGAGAGAAATGAACGAATCGAGAGAATCTCGTAAATTGTTTTTAACAAAACCGAAGGAACAAGTGTGTGTTCAAGCTGTAGCTATGAATGTATTCTGTATGTTCCCTGTATATACCTTACATTTTTAGAGCAATCAGAGTAAATATTATATTCGTTATAGCCGACAAATTTTAGCTGTTAAATTGCAGACTGTAGAAGGTATTCGCTTGCGCGATGCCAAGCGAATCCTTGTAAAACATTGTTAATAAACGTATTACAAGATGGAAAGTCTACTTTTCTTAACGCATTATCCACCGGCCATAAATAAAATAGATACACACTACCACCTTATAATTAAAAATAATTAAAATTTCAAAAGTGTAATCTTTCTTTTCAATTTCCTCTTAATTGAAGTACATTTAATTTTCATTGTTTTAATTGAGAAACAATGATCCCGAACCCGGAAATTTAAAAGATCATAGAACCTTGTGGATATGTAGGGATTTCTTCCTGATTAAAACGCAATTTTCTATTGCTGCCCGTTTCCAGTCTAAAGGGGTGAAAATCGCCCTTAAAATTTAGGTTGTTTTATGAGTTTTTCTCCGAAACTGTTAGAAATATTGAAAAACTTTACGAGTGAAAATTGTTCATCTTAATACATAGTATTTTTTCATATTGCAATAGGTAATTGTTCTTAAACATTTTTGTAATCCTTTAAATAATTCTTGTTCCAGCATAAAAACATATTAAAGCAAACAACTTTTGTTTATGAAGGTTTTTTTAATATTTCCAACGATTTCGGAGAAAAATAAATTTTAAGAACGATTTTCATCCCTTTAGATTAAAAACGGGCAGCAAATGAAAATTGCATTTTAATAAGGAAATCCCCTACATATCCACAAAGTTTCATGATTCTTTGAATTTCTAGGTTTGGGATCATTCCTTGTGAATTTATAATAATCAAAAGGTTTGTTGGCGTTTAGTGGAAGGGAGAGAAGGTTTTCGTCACCTCGGGACCGCTAGGTGGCGGCGAGATGATCAGGGATCAGTGTTCTCGCTGGCGGTCACCCGGCATGCAGTTCAAATATATAGGAGTTTCTAAATTACGTTATGGATAAGTGTCTGGGGCAGGGCTCGTCTGTTGTCAGCCCCCCTGACAAGTCTAACAGACGATCCCGAAACGAAATGCGCCCTTCTGTCCCCTCTTCTACAAGTTTATTAATTGGTTTTTCTATAATAGCCGATACACTGTCAAAAGGCCTATTAACCCTTTGCACTCGTATTTATACTTGAAAAGGCTACCAATCAACTCGGAATTTTTTTTCATATTTGATCAAAATGAAAACATTTTTATGGGAACACATTACAATTTAACTTGCCGGTTTAGTAGTAAAATTAGAAAAATACATGTATAATAATACCAGTTACATTTCCGATAGGAAAAGAACGTTCTTCTCTTGATTCAAAAGTTCACAGTGATCTCCTCCGAAGAGTCGCTATGGCAACCAGATCCGATATACATGGTGTCGTGCTAGATTTCCCATGAAATCGAATTTTGACTAAGTCCAAAACCCAAATTTCGAACCTCATATCTCGGAAACCAAAAGCGTGCACCGAATAATATTCAAGGTGGTTACTATGGAGGTCAAGGTCTATCACCATACCAAGTTTGGTCACGATCCGATGAGTCTTCCCGGACGCGTCGGATATATTATAGCCTTTATCTGATTTTTTCGGGAAAAAATCAAGAGAAGAGCGAAAATGTAGGATGGTGACTATATGGCGACATACGAGCGCAACGGTAAAACTGTACGGCCTGTACGGCGACGTACGGGTGGAAAGGGTTAATAGGCTCTCGGTAGATAAAGCGTTATGTTTTATGATGATATTCAAATTAAAATCTTTAATCCAGTTTCACGGGGACTCGTGTAAGGTTTCGATGGAACAATTGTTCCATCAATTAAACGTACACGATTATTTATTAACGCATTGCTGTACTTTTATTACGTTTCGCCATGCGCGTACCAATATAAGTGTTGAATCGTACGACAAAATTGTTCCTTCTCTCTTGAACCGCACGCTCTGCTCGCTAAATAATAAAAAGTACACGTCTTACATAGCGATAACAATAATTTTCATTTATAAAATAACGCTACCTTATGTACATGCCTGCCGTTCATCGAGTGTGCTCAGGTGACTCAACAGAACGTTCTGTAGCCATAGCTAACATCGACAGGTGTTAATCGTATAATTATCGTCGTTTAGACAACACATTCAAAGAATCTTTCCTTTATGTTCTATTTAAACGTCTGTCTAATCGACGATAATTCACAGAAATCAAGTTGTAGCCGATTGAAGCTTACCGAAACAGCAGCGATGAAACGATAAAAAAAGAGAACAGAAAAAAAAACAACAAATTAGAAAGACTACGTTTTATCAATGTTTAAAACGCTACCAATTCGAAAACACGGATTAAAAGACAAGAAATTGAAAACAACTGCGAACAGAATGTTAAAACGAATTGCTAAAAATAAAATAAAATAAAATAAAATTGTTTGAAAAATATTGATCGAAGGGATGAATTCCAAACGTATGTCTATGGTGTACATCATCGAGCCTTTCCAATAGCCCTTTCCTCTTTCTCGTATCGAGTTTGGCACCGTCGAATTATAACTCGCCTGCCTATTTTCCAGCAACAGATAATGCGTTCGATTTCAAAGATAACACACAGACCTCTCTATACCCGATAAAAGTTTATCACAATAATAAAGTTTCTTAGTGCGCGTCCTACGAGTTTAGTGTACAAGTCGTGTATCCTCGATTGTAGATTCCAAAAATACAATCTCGTTCGTCATCCTATCAGCAGGAATTTCCAAAAAAAAAGAACTCTAACATTCAATTGCACGTATATTCGTGTTCGATTTTTCGTCGTATGAAAATTAATTACACGCGTCGTGGAGATTTTTTAAAGCTATCAAGCGATTCCTTTTATCGTGATCGTCGGAAAATACGCTATAAGAATTGGTGTACAACGAGCGAGATCCGATTTGAAAAAGATCCGTTCTTCAAACAATATTATCACATATCTGATAACTTGAAAAAGAAAAATCTAAATAAAGTAACAAAAGTGAGCAGAAATTTTTTAACGGATCCCGCTCTACGCTTTTTTACCTCCTGACTTCTGGTCAATGGGATCTCTCGATTCAGGCGACGAACTATTGCTAAAGATTCCCTTAAATTCTTATTCAACGGTTCACCTATATGCTACAATGTATATACAGCATGGCAGTGATTACACACTCTACGTTTCCTTGCCGTACAATACACGTGCTACAAAAGTTTTGCAACGTTGAAAGTGCTTAACACTTTGACGACTTCTATTCAGAGGATGATTACATTTCAGATTGTCGATTAGCATACAGTTGTAAAAATAAATTAATAGTGACGTTAATTAAAGTCGTCACAAATAGAAGAGATATCAGCAATAAAATTGCATTTTAGAATTTTTACAATGTGCATTCGAGTCAATTTAAACTTCTTTCCTTACACCTGAATATACGTTGCGAAATTGCCAATTTCTAAATTAAAGTTTTCGCAATGCCAATTTAGACTTCTTCCCTTACACCTGGGTACACGTTGCGAAATTGCCAATTCCCAAATTAAAGTTAGCGTATATTAGATAAAAATAAATAAAAGTATTATGACGTATATAGGGATGTGCGGGTACCCGATATTATGGGCTCGGGCGGGCTCAGAAAAAATCGGGCGAACTCGGGCGGGCGTCCGATACATGTATGCAGTCAGGTTGGGTCGGGTACAGTTGGGCAGATTTGGACGAGCTCCCGCAGGCCGCGGCCCAACTCTCATACATTTGTTAGTACTTGCAATAAGCATCTGCAAAATCTGTTTTATATGGAATTTTGAAATTTAATAATAAGATAATTTGAGAGCTCGTCCGAATCTGCCCGATTGTACCCAACCGAACCTGACTGCACACATGTATCGGACGGCCGCCCGAGCCCGTCCGATGTTTTCCGAACCGACCCGACTAATTGGAAACCCGACGCATTGTCGGGCCGCACATCTCTAGACGTATATGAAAGACACAAATACGCGAACCACCGGTCGCCAAAGTGTTATTTGGGTCTGCGAACAAGCGCGTTGCTCGATATTGTTCGCAACACTTCCCTCTTCGACCAATTAATTAATTCTGACTTGTTTCAGCTACGTCTCGTGCGACTCGGGTGAAAGATTATCGGCGCGGATCAAACAACAACGTGCTCGTCTTGTCTACCTAGCTACGCAACGAACTTGGCATGCTTTGTTTCGATATATTCCACGTCTCTCGTTAAAAAGGCAAACTTCAGTTGACAAGTTGCAAAAAGAAACCTGCGCCATTTTTACATCTAAACGTCTCCGCTTTGTTTCAATTCTATCAGAAGCGAACGCAGTAAAACGACGAAAGAAAAGATATATTTTCTGGTGAAGTTACTTCTATTGCGACTATGGATCATTTTTATTAATTCGAAAAACTATGAAACGTTTCGAGTCAGCTAAGAAATCCAACTAAATTGTTCCAACCTGTTTTTCTTCTGCTTTTATCGCGCGCGTAGAAAAATAAGGGAAACGAACTGTCGTTCGATGCGAGGAGACAATAATATAACTGAGCGCCTCGTGGTGACTGCGTATAGTTTTTACGTGTAATTTGAACGGTTAGTAAATTACGCTCGATTACATTCCTCATACGACATTAGTACAATTATGAATTATAATCTAGGACATAGTCGCTACTCAAATAGATACTTTATAATAATTACTCTTTGTAGTCTATCAAAATATTCATCACAGTGCTACGGACACAAAAAATTGTGTTCTGTTTTATACGTGTAAATAATGATCCTTTTTTTCTTCTTTTTTATTTTTTTTTTCCTCCATTACTTCGAGCAGGAAATGTCGCGTAATCCCAGCCATCTCGTTGATCGCAAACAACATTTTACACGAAAGCACGTTCCTACCATATTTTTTTTTCTCTCTTTCATTTTCTTAATAAAATAAACGATGAGTCTTTGCATCGTCTTTCAATTTTCTTTCTTCTCTGAAAATATCAACGAATCGATAAATCGTATCTATTTTAAATTACATTTTAAACGATTTTCTAGATCACATATTTCTCTTTCTCTCTTTATTGGATGGGGTGGCGGGGGTGGTTTGTACAACACAGTTTGAGGATTCCTTTTTTCTTTTTTTCGTGTCAACGAGAGACCCGATTCTTGATATTTTCTATGCTCTCGGATCGCTTTTTTAACTTTCTTCCTTCGTTATTTTTTTTCTTCTTCTTTAGCGTACTACACACACACGACATTATCATCCCGTTAAAAAAATTCTTATTCGACTTTACACGTGACTCTTATATTTACAACAATTGAGAAGATGGCCTTCCAAAGGAGATCTTCCAGCTTTCGAATCCACGAGCTTCGGCAAGCTAGAAATCTGTTTCTTAAAAACGCGCCACTGAAATGAACGTTCGAGTGCGCGAAATCTGAAAGACAAGAACTCTTCTGACGTAAGCTTTCGTCACGGGCAAAAGTTACGCCGGAAAAGAAAAACAAAAAACACCACATCCGTTCGAAAGCATCGAGTAAACGAAACGATAGATTTTAATTCAACTAAAAATTTCGATCAACTACGAAACTAAAATCAAAGAAACATCGAGCAAGCTAACGCTGACGCGTGTGTCCCTTGCAATACGATTAAAAATCACTGATAAACCGAAAGGAACAAGAACTGAACAACGAAACATGAAGCGATTCTCAATGTTCCCATTAATGTACCTTTCTTATTACTCTTTCGAAATATTTCATTCAAGAAAAACGTTTCCTTCTCAAACTTTCTTCCTCCGATCGCTCATATCTCCCTTCAACATTCTTCGCGAGAATCTCTCCAAAATACTATCAATCTTCCATGAATAACAATCTCAATGACATTAAGATTTTCTTCCATGACATTAAGCTCCATCTTCTTTCTTATAATCAAGGTATCCCATCAAAATGTTTTCCAATGATCATTCCTTGTCAAAATTCAAGGATACCTCTTCTTTGTTTTCAAATATTGCTCGGAGATTCCCAAGGAATCTCAATTTCAAATGCTTTCTTCCCTCGAAAAAATCGTTGTCGAAGACTCTGAAAATTAACGTCCACCCGTTTCCATGAAATTCATTTTTGTTAAACCTCTGCGTGAAGGGGACTAGGTGAACGGAGCGACTGACAACAACCCCATGGAAAGAGCCACGTGGCTCAGCACCTTGGCGAGAATTTCGGGTTGGTAGGGCCGTGGATGTAGCTGCGGAGTTCCTTTGGTGGCTCTGACCCGAAATCTGACGCCGTATCGACGTCAGACTTGCGACAAATTATCATACGGATGTCCGTGTGCAAATAGATCCGACCTGATTTACCAGACATAAATCTGAAACGAGAGTATGGTATTAACATACAATACAGGAGGTCTGTTTAATTTTTATTTTCTAGCTAAGAGTAATTAACCTTTAGAGGGCCAAAATTTTTTCTTAGCAATAAGATATTTTATTTACATAAAATTCATATACAGTGAGCCGCAAAAGTATTCGGACACCGTTTAAAACAGAATACCTTATTTAAAATTGAACCAAATGACTTGAGGTTTTGTGAGAAGGGACACGAATTAATTTATTAAGATATGTACTTTTGTCGTTTTAAAAAATTACAATTTGTTAAAATCGTGAAAAAAGATAGTAAATGGTAATTTTTCAACCTTTTTATGTACATCAGGTGAAAGCTATTGGTGCCGACTATAATATGCGTTTGTTTGAGTTTGTTTGTTTCTTGTATACCCTAATCATAATCGGATAAAAGTTATCAATACATATTATTAATTACACGCTATATGTTATCAGATTATAATGATGTGATAAAACACTGAAAAAGAAAAAAAATGAAAAAATAAACTAAGAAATGAAATGAAATAAAAATAAAAGTAATGTGTTATTGACTTGATTAAAGCCTAGAGTATTCAATGGTCAAAGGGTTAAAGGTTTTTGACGACAAATTATTGAAACTGAATTATAAAAGTATATAAGCTCAGAACTAACGTCGTGGACGTAGAAACTTGTATAGCTTTTCATTGTTTTTTTTTTAATACTTTTGTTCTTATTTTTTTATTTTTTTATGTTTTATTTTTTCATTTTTGATCCAAGGTTAAAAGTTTTGGCCTTCTAAAGGTTAAACGTTTGAAACAGGAAACTGGAGAAAACTGAACTTGGACAGAAGTATAAACAGAGATGTACGCACCTAAGATGTACGAGGTAGCGTAGTGTTTTATCCCGCAGTGTTCTCTGACGTAAAAAAGTATGAGATCGTGGCGGCATATCAGAAAGATCGTATAGTACTACAAACATCTTAACGACTGTACCCAAAGGATTGAGAAGCGTTACTTGTATAGTACCGCTTCTTGGTACTTGGTAGCCCTTTTTGCCCAAATTAATATGTGCCTACGCAAAAGTAACACCGATCGTTGCATCAATAAACCAACATAGCTCTTAAGTACACGCTAATAACAACGGAGACATAATTGTTACGTACGAGATAGGGTGTAGAAACTTTATCATTGTCACCAAGGGTGTAGAAGAACACAGTGACTGGAAGCTTTCGATGTTTTGGACAAAAGGAACCACTTGCCCCGAGCTCTGCCGTGAAACCATGAACTGTGGACACAGGCTCGAGTCTACCATTTAAAGCTGATTCCTCAAAGCTGCCTAAAAGAGCGTGACTCTGCGGTCTACTACGAGAAGACGAGCGTCTTTTAGGTGTCTCCTCGCCTTCCCCAGCGTTCTCGGTCTCTCTATCGGTTTCTTCTAGCGATACGGCACCTGGACTTGGCGGGGTATTTAATTCGAACAGTGCACTGAAATAGGGGAAGAAAGACATTTCATTAGCGCTATTTGTTTCTATCGATACGACATATAAATATGCCAAGTGTATTAAATTACCTTCTTTTTGAGGAGACTGAATTCAGACTGCTATCATAATCGAAGCAACAGCTGCCTCTTCTCAACGGTGCTGGGCTAGAAGTCAATGGCAAACCGGTCCTACTATGGAACACCATAGAAGCTGCGTTCTCCAACGAGCGTCGAAATCTTTCTTGCTCGATGGCTGTTGGTACCGCTTTATCGAGAGTCTCCTCCTCGTCGATGATCGCGTTGTCTTTTCCATGAACACCGTTTCGTAGCTTGGAAGATAAATAACTGTTATTCTTCCCTAGATTCGGAACGGTGTCCTTGCGCAGCTTCGACAAAATGGTAGCCTCGTCGTCTTCTTCACGCTGGACCGTACCGTCGTTTACATCGTTTGTACTGTGCAGCCTGTTGGGCCATTTCGACGTCTCAAGCTCGTGGTAACAGCAGAGTTCGTCCTTGTAATTTGTACTATAGGTTTTTGAGTTTTGATGTGCGCCATTTGTACTAAGGTCCGAGGGATCCGGCAACGCGTCACGTTTCTCCGTTTCCTCCACGAAATTCGAGAAATCTATACGGCGTCTCGCTTTGCTGTCCCTCAGATTCTTTGGATCGTGCAGGCTTGGCTGGACGTTGTTGTAGGAGAACGAACGTTGACCTAACTGTTGAATCGTTTCGTGCGAATTGCCCTCCGCGTTCGAGGACACCTTCTTCTCTTGTTCCTTCTTGAATAGCTGCCGGAATCGATTGAATCTCTTGTTCAATGCCATTGGTAAAGACTTCTCGTCCTCCAACGACACGATTTTCTGCTCTTGACACGTCTTCTCGCAGCCCAAATTGTTACGATCACTCTTCCCCGATTCGTTCACTTGTGTTGGCAACACGGACCTGGGTTTGGTCCCATTGGTAACCTCCGAGGGGTTCCTTCGATCCTTGCTAGTTCGCAAGATTGCTCCCAATAATATGTCCGCTTTGTTCGAGACATTTTGCAAACAGTCGATCGTGTCGTTCGTTCGTTTCTCCGAATTATTGCATTTGATCGCCTGCAGATCGTCGCTCGATCCGTTCCCCTCGAGCTTCTCGCGCTTCTGCGACGGATTGTAGATATTCTTATTGCCATAGATCTCGGTGAAATTGGTCTTCTGTAAAGCTTGTTGGTCGTTCTTCCTGCAAAGCTTGTGGCTACATCCCTCGCAGGATTTTGTACGATTCACCATGTTGTTCGTCGAGCATTCGCTGTTCTCCAAGTTCGTATATTTCACCGTCGACTTTTCCGACCCGTCCTCGAGCGACTTCTCCGACCTGTCCCGTCTCCTCACGGTCCTGACGCTGGTCCTCTTGCGACCGGACGGTGTCCTCGCTCTCAGAACGGCCAACACCTCGTCGAACTCCTGCTGGCTCAACTCCAGGTTGCAATTCTTGAATCTCACTTCGTTCCCCTGCTGCTCTTGACTCTTCAGGTTCGTCGCTTTCACCTTGTTCTCCGCGTAACCGTTGCTCGGCGCGACGCCCAGCACTCTTCCAGGAACCTTGCTGAACCAATCCAAGAAGCCTCCTTCCTCCTTCGACTTGTCTTTGTCTTCGGGGAAGGACAACTTCGATATCAATTGGCTCAGATCTTTCCCGGCTCGTCCTTTGTTGTTCGCGACGCCGTCGAGATTCGACTCTGTGGCTTTCTGTCCAGGTGACACCGAATCCGGATGATTAGACTTGTTCGACGATTTGCCGCAGCTCTGATGCACCATGCAAGCGGAATCTTGCTTCAGCCGATTATTCGTCGAGGGGCCTGGATTTGATTCGTGAAAGGGACTAGGTTGTCTGAAAGGATTTATCACGAGGCTCGAGTCCTTAGAGACCGGAGGTTTGCAGATTCTTTCAGGGTCGTTGAAGTAACCCTCCTTAGTTCCACGCAAGCTCTGGAAAGCACACTTTCCGTTCGCGTTGCTGTTGTTCCAAGATTCTACGAAAGACCAAGGCAGTGAGGAATTGAACGGTATCAGATTCTCGAACAGACCGTTCTTCTCTGTTGATTTAGCTTCTGTATCTTTGATTTTCTTGTTACCAGCTCCCTGCACCTCCTTCTTCTCCAAGTTGCACTGTTTTTCTTTGCAATTCAATCCGGACTTCAACTTCGGATCCTCGATCGTCCGTTTGTAACGCTTCTCCATGTTACCTTCACGCTCGTCGATGTTCAGCTGAGCCTTGAAGCACCGTTCCAAGTTGTCAGAGTTCAAATTGTTTCGATTCTTGATGCTGCTGCAGTTATCCTCGAACTTGCTACACTGACTTTGGCCAGATTTCACGCCACGATTGTTGGAAATCTCGGACGAACATTTCGGATAACTTGAACTCTGATTCTCCTTCGATTCTTGAGCGACCGCTTCCCGCACGGATGGCATCGGTTGAACCGTCACGCAGCTGTTCGCGTCCGTGGGACCACATGGCAGCGATCGACGACGTTTCCTCTCGCGATTCTGTCGCGGGATCACGGGCGATGGCGGTGGAACATCCTCTTCTTCGCAGGGACAGTGATGCTTTCCTGGTTTGTTGCAAGGCGTCTGCAGCCTGTCGTCCACTAAAGCTGTTCCAGAAAAATAAAGTTTTGATTTTCGAAATGTCCAAGCCGTCTTTTTTTCTTTTAGATAAGAGACTCTCTTCGAGCATCAGCTTCGATAATTTGTCAATTTCAATCGTTTCAAATATTATGGCGGTTGCTGTGAAAAGGAGGGGACACAGTTGGGAAAGGATGGGAAGTTAGACTACTAGGGTCTGCAATGCGAACGACCCCTTTAGTGGCAGGAAGTAGTACCGCCACAATAAGATATCAAGTGTACTTTTCTTTGTTAAATAATTTGCTTTTACAAATAGTATAGAGGGTAACAGTAAATTAAAGAAATAAATAATAAAGAGTTTGTTAGATATATTTGTTTCGTTTGTAGAAGGAAAAAGAATTAAAAAAAAAAAATGATAGATCAGTCAGTACCAAAGTGAACGTAAAATGGGTTCTGAAGGTGATACTCGAACGACGAAATATCACGCTCATCGATTCCAATTCTCCTGATTTACCAGGCAAAACGAGGCCTTCGGGATTTTGCGCAGCACCGGGAACCGGGATAGCCTTGGTAGGTGTTAAAGCCCTCGCGACGCCCTCCTCGTCTTTCTCTTTGATCGGGTGCAGCGGACAGGTGAGAATCGGTACCTCCTCCATCCGTGGCTGTGCCCAAACGGTGACCTAAAATTTACACGAGAAATCCTCTTCAGCTCCATTAAATGCAGTCACGGTACAGTCGAACGAGATTGGGTAGCCGATGACTCATATCTGCCGGTTAAAAGTAGGCATTCGTTAGTGTCCTCAACCACCAGAATAGAACCGTGGAAGGTACACACTGAGAGAGTACGTGGACGAGAACCACCGTGCGAATTGCATGAACGGTTCGAGGAACATTGACCTCTTCTCGCCTTTATCGCGAGTGAAACCAAGTAGTATCGTGCGCTCAACGTGAAAACATGTTGCTTCATGAAGAATCCTCGGGGTCGATTAAGCGCATCTTCTCTTTCATCTAACACCATTTCTAACACATTTTAAAAACGTAACGGATAGATCAATCTAAACGAGTTAAGACGGTGTTAGAGACTCCTTGGAATCGAACAAACAATGTTTGCGAAATCAACTGAACAAATAGAATGAATCGTTAAATCGATGACAATGTTCCTGGACTTTGAATCGACGACCAAGAAGAAAGGAGACGAGTTGGTTACCTTTATAGAATTTCCATCGCCATTGCCAGCGAAAGGGAACGTGTGTTCCACAGGTGTATCCCGGAACTTTCGAAGATTCTCCTCGTTATGCGGCACCACTCTTGTCGCGATGTAACAGGGTTCAGCCCCGTTGCTCCTGGACCACCAAGCAGCCACCTGGCTGAAGTGAAGCCGGGAACGAACTGCCTGATACACCCCATAGAAGTTCATGGTCTCTGGACTCCTAAACGTCAACAACAGACGATCGCGTTAAACAGTCAATCCTTGGAACATCTGCTGGAAACTTTGGAAATTTCTAAAAGTAATTAATGGTACCCACTTGCTGGGAACTGCACAGATACACCAGTACTCGAGCAGCATCTCTGATGCTTGTTGCCATGGCGAGATCGATAAGGACGGCACGGTACAGATCGGATTCTTGCTCGCCGACTTTGCCAAACCACATGGACAATCGCTACATAACACTACTTCGATGCACAGGGATGAACCAATCGTGACACGGTCCGCGATCTCTCGAACCAACACAAGATATCGATCGCACTGCACAGGCAAAGTGGTTTTTAAGAAATATTTGTTCCCTCCCCAGTGATGCAAGGTACTCGAGACAAATGTGGAAACAGAAAGTTGGTGATCTCAGCTTACCAAGTAATTATCTTCGTCACACACATGGTCGTTGGGAGCTGGTTGCATAGGAGCTGCACAGTGTGGGCCCTCTTTGTAACCACGTGGAGGGCCCTGAATCCTCCCTTCGCACACTAGGACTCCAAGGGCTCGGAACACGCTGAGAATGCCACCCCGACCGCCAGCCCCATTTGGGCTGGGAATGCCTCCTGTCACCGCACCTAGGCAGTGCATACCTGCAACGATAACAACATTATTTTCCATTAGAAATTATTCGCTGATTCGAAAACTTTTTTCTGAGAAATGAGTAGTCTATAATATCAAAACATAAGCGGATCTTACAATACAGTGACTCACATATAGAGTAGACCAGGAGCGGTAATAACACGTTAAATATTTCAAAGCAATGAACAGATATTAACATAAATTTTGGATATATAATCAAAAATGATATTTGGAATATACTCATCAATATCCTAGCAGTATAGATATGCAATAGACGTGTATAATGAATAAAATAACTTTTAGATGTACTAAAGCAGGGGTCTCCAAACCTTTTGAGAAACATGGGAAATTTTTAAAAACATTCATATTGAAATTCTATTAATACATTACTTTACATTGCATGTGTAAATAAATATAGTTTATATTGGAATTTATAATGGAAAATATCTATTAAAATGTACCAAATCACAATAGAACAATAGAAGAATCGTTGTCGTGTATTCACAACTAAATCATAAAATTGTATAAAATTAATATTTCTAATATTAAATATTTATAAATAAAAGTCGGGGGCCGGATAAAAATCTTTGGAGGGCCGAATCTGGCCCGCGGGCCCTAAAAGAGCAGCCGAAACGAATTTTGACGTATGATATATCAAATTGTTTTATTGACGAGACACAAATCAATACTGAAAACTATAATATTGTCAGCGATAAAAGTACAGGTAATTCTGATCATTTTGATGGAGCCAGAGGCTTGTCTTTTGCCTCCACACGAACTCCTGTAGGACATAAAAAATAGATCCAAGTACATACTACCTGAATAATACAGAATTACCTGTACTTTTATCGCTGACAATATTATAGTTTTATGTAAATAACTCACGAAAAAATAATTTGCCCACTTTTTACTATACACAGTTGAATTCGTCTCGCCAATACAAACGATATATCATGAGTCAAAATCCGTATCGTGTGCTCTTTTGTCCATTGAACCGGATTACTAATTTAACCCTTTGCGGACATAATTATCATACTAATTTATAATTCCGTATATATTGCATTATATTCTTAATGCAAAACAGCTATAAGTATAGACAGTAAGGATTTATAACGCATACTTTGAAGGATGAAATTATTACTTCTTTTACTTACAATTAATAATACTCTGTGCAAGCTTAAAAATGCTCCATCCCCAAAGAGTTAAAATTGTAATATCAATACTTTCTTTGTAATTATGTGCCTGTTTTCTTCTTTAATCTTTAATTTGATCGTTACTTAGCAATTTTAAGAGTCTTGTTCGTCAAAATTTATAACAAGTTCAGAAACACGGAGGGGGTCGATTGTAACATTAGCAGATAGGGTCGGTTATAACGTTTCCAGTGACCAAGCAGATAAAGAATATTATTTGCTTCTTTAAATGGAACTTTATGCCACAATCACACCAAATGAAAAATGAGCGCAAGGTACTGAATGTAAGAAGTAGGCCTAGGAAACCAAAACGTTACTTACATTTACTATAATTACGATATCGAATAATTAGTTATAAATTTTACTTTCTTTTATTATTATAATTAAAATCAATAAATGTTTTAACTTTGTAAAAATAAGTTTGTGTTACTATCGACTTCATGCACTGTTACAACCGACCGGGGGTCAGGGACGATTCTAACACTTTTCTTGGTCTCCATTTTTTATTAATAATTTGGATATTACTTGTCATAGAGCGAAACTGCTATGACTTAATAATGTCTGGTAACTATGTCAGATTTTGGTATATGAAATTTTATTGTAAATTTAATAGTTTTTGCACAATCGTGTTCTAAAGTCAAAGTGTTACTACCATCCCCGGTCTACCCTACACACCTTGAAATTCTGAGAAAGGTGTATCATGCTTTACTTGGAGTATAAACATTCAATTTAATCTCACACGAAGAAACGTCTGAATTACTCTGAGATCCTAATCTCGAATGGATTAATGTTCAGAGAAATTAGGCCAGACTAACGATAAATCGAATTCCAGTCTGCTAATCCTACCGAGTACGGTTCTTAACGTCTAAAGGAGCAGAAGGAACTTGTGATCCACTTTGGTACAGTGTCCAAACGCTTAGAAAACTGGACGAGTGCGTTCTAGAAACAAGCTTTTTCGTTGGAAACTAGCACGGACACGAACCTGTACGCATTCTCCTTCTGTGGAAGCAATGTCCAACGCACTGCAACAGGATCGTCGACATTTTCGAGACCTGCTCTCCGGGGAATGAAAACTGGAACGATTCGTGCACGAGTACCGCTATCGTCGATCTTAAATACGCGGATCATGCCTCGAACCAGTCTACCTTTTTCGCGATATCTTTATCGATGAAACGAACTTTGTTCCAAGTGTTGATCACGTTCGCGAAGGAAATTGACGTACGTCATCGTATCCTTAGCGAATCGTGATGAATGAAAGAGAACCTACGTTGCTTATTCACTGATTCATCATTTAATCGGTTAACTGGATGCTGTTTTTGTTAGTAAAATCCGCTTCTTTGGCGATGAACACTTTGCCCAAAGAAATGAACCTTCTTCTCTTGGGCAGATTCGTGCCGATTCATCCGAGGTTAAGGAAGGTGTGATCGAGTGTCGAAAATATGCAGAGGAAGGTGGCCGGAACTCATAGAAGCGGAAAATCGCACTTGCAAGGTATCCAGATATCGTTCGAAGAGATATTATGATCGTCACGCAAGCTTTCATAGGGGTTTTTCTTCTTTCTTTTCACGACATACGATCCGAGATTCGGTCGTCCGTCTTCTGTCGGTCATTATGTAAAGGTGAATACGCAGGAGGGCGATGGGCATTATTTATAACTTTGCCCGCCGCCATATGCGGCGAAAGCGACCAACCGGATTGGCTTCCTCGCTGCTTTCCACCAAGTGTTTCAACGTTCGAACCAGCGAGCGCAGACTTCTCGATGGAAAACACGAGGATTTCCTTGGAAACTCCAACCGTCTTCTTCTTTCGATAATTTGTTTAACTTCGATGAAAATTTCTTCAGAGGAAAAATATTTTGTCTGCCGTACTCGAAATAAAAATAACAACTTTAACTCGTAAAAGAAACGTCTTTGAACCGCACTCAAAATCAAAAGTAAGCTTTTATTTCAAATTAGGGAACTTTAAACCGCACTTAAGATCCAAAACGAACTCTGACTCCCGAACGACTTGTCATACCGACTGGTCTAAGCGCGATGAGGAATTTGAATAAAGAACTGCGCGGCACTGGCTCTCTTATACATTTGAACACACATATAGAGGAGGTCTTTCACGTGTGCCGAGGGTCTGTAAGGGAGAGCTTGTGGGGTTCCACGAGGGTGATCGCACTCGGGTGTCATGCGCAAAAAGTTCAACCCTTGGCGAAATCCTTTGAGAGACGTTATCAGGATTAAGAGGCAACCCGAGGAGTTGGAATAGAGATCCAGACAATCGTTAAACAATTTCTCATCGAACAACCTGACACCGTTAGGATCGTTTCACGAATCCAATAGAATTTTCGCGTTAAAACTTGTTATCCTTCATCCCGATCCGAGATGAATAAATATCAATTATCCTGAATGCTATCGGAGCTCGGGAGCGACAAAAAATTTCTTTATACCGCTTCTAATCGCGTCGTACAGTAGTCTGGAACAGCCGATAAGCCGTTGTTTAAATCTTATTAGCACCAGATACTGTCAGAGTCTCCCTGTATAATTAGTTATTCTAAATCCACGCGCGTACAACGAATAATTAACAATTGACATCGATTAAATCGAGTGTTTTATAAATTGAAAGGAACAGATTTTCCTCGTGGAATCGATGGAATATCGAGAAGCGTTTCGAGTTCATTGGTGTTCGAAGTTGTAGAGAAGACCTTCGTGAAGCTGAAAGGGTAGGGACCGGGATACGAGGATGAAAGGCTGAGGTCGACGAAGGTACAGGCATGCGGCGACGTCGAGGGACGCCGAGGGAAAGGGCGATGCGCTTCTGGTGCAGCCACAGTGTGAATGCACCGGCTGGTCCAGCTGAGAAAAACAAGCGGCCTGTTGGCGCCGCTGTTATCCAGCGAGCGGTAAACAAGAGATCGACGAATTATTCGGACGAACTTACTTTAGACATTCCTATTTTTAATCGAACAAGAACCAGATTACTTTTAACCAATATTTTCGCAAACAAATGATAAGGTGTCGGATCGTTTGAAAACAGAAGCCAAAAATCGAGTCGGTCGTAAACGGAAGAGATCCGTGTCGTGGAAACTTTTGCAAGGCAGTCGGCCAACAAACAGATAGACAGAATTAGTCACTAAACGAGTATCAATTATCACGATCCACATGCCGTCTATTATAGCCGGAATTGACTCGAGTAGCTCAAGCCTGAGGCCATCGTGCAAATACATTGTGCGCGAGGACGAGCGAAGATGGAACAATATTGTTGCGAGACGATAAAGATTATCAAGAGAGTGGTAAAACTCATCTGCTTCGGTAGAAGATTACTGACAGACAAGTTTTCATTGTGCGGCTCATTGTATCTGTATTAACACGTTAAGATTCTTTCGATGAATCATGGTGGAAATGTGTCATAGTGAATGGTTTCTGTTAGAGGTCCCTATTTCACGTGTATGCAAATACACGTGTACACGTATAATAAAAGAATCTGAATTTTAATCCGTGTGATACTTAATGCACGGGTACCTGTGTATTTTAATTTGCATCGTATTTCCTTTAGCTGGAAATGGCGAAATTAAAGGTCGAAAAATAAAGATATTTATCAGAATTTTTTTAAAACAATTAATATAACATTTTTCTGTTTTATGGTATATAAATAGATACATAAATTATTAGTATTGGAGAAGATATAAAAAATGTTTTTAATAGTTTTAGTAATGTTTTGACTGGTTTATACAATTTTGAAGGCCGCCTCTAAAAAAACGTTTTCATGGCGTAAACAACATTTTATCTCGCACAAAAAGAACCACAAAAATTTAGAAACTACATGTCATTGACTATCACAGCATGTAGGGAAATTAAAAAATGTTTTAAAATAACGAAATAGCGGATATGTGAAAAAAGTTAAATAAAATTAAATCATTTTTAACAATCAATCTTTTTTACAAAATACAACCTTGACGACGTAGATTGGATTGGTAGATTTTTTTGTTTGCCGTCAACGCATTCGAAAAACATCATTTCGAGAAAAACACATTTAAAATTTGGTTATCAGATTAACTTAGAACTAAAAAATTGATTCACTGTATCTCCACTAATTTTTCGAATTTCGTCCTAAAACTATAAATCTATCGAAATACATAAAAATGTTTTTACAAAAGTTGTTCGATAACTGGAGAGATATTAGACGAAATAAACAATTTTTTTGTAAATGTAGTAGTAAAGGAAGCATCAAAATGATCTTAATTTTTAAAAATAAAGCTTCACATTTTTTCATGACATGGTAATGTGCCATGAGTCGAATATACAAATGTACGTTGTAACTAACATCGGCATCGACAATTTAAAAATCGACAATTAAAGGAATCCAACCGGAAAATAAAAATGCATTAATTGCAGGCACGTGTACAAAATCTGCGTACAAAATTACATAATTACACGTGCATTAAGAACATGGATACTTAATTCGCGATTAAACTGTGATGCCCGGATTTGCTTCAACATCTCGACATTGTATCCAGGAAATAAGGTATCACTTAATTATATGCAATTAAAGATCGACGTTGCATGGAAAACGGAAATCTTATTACAAATACAGAGTTATTACAAAATGACGTGCGCGTGGAAAAACTAAGACTAATTAGAGTACGCGAGAATAAGGCTATTTATAAGGATTCTTTAAGGTCAACTTTGAACGATGACTGTGTAGAATAAAAGAAACGAAAGTTGAAAGGTGAAGGATCCAAAGTGAGTAACAGGGAAAATTGGTGACTAGTAAAAGATAAAGATTTGGATGAGACAGAAATGAATGAAAGAAAATATTTGAATGTATAACAACACGATTCAGGATTCCGTGTGTACTAAGGATGTGTGGGTACATGATATTACGGGCTCGGGCGAGCTCGGCAAAAATCGGGCGGGCTCGGACGGGCTCGGACGGGCTCGGACGGGCTCGGACGGGCTCGGCAAAAATCGGGCGGGCGTCCGATCCATGCGTGCAGTCGGGTAGCCCGACTATTTCAGGTTCGGTCGGGTATAGTCGGGCAGATTCGGACGAGGTCCCGCGGGCCGCGGCTTGTTAACAGTACTTGTAATAGCATGTGCAAAATCTGTTTTATATGGAATTTTGGGATAAGATAATTTTTATGTGGAAAAATAATACTTGTAACGAATTTATTTGAAATAAATTTCATTCCATGTCACCTGTATGTTCACTTTATACAAAATAGATTTTGAACATGATTATTGCAAGCATTATCAAGTACATAAAAGTTGGGTCACTCATCCGAATCTGCCCGACTTTATCCGACCTGACCCGAAATAGTCGAGCTACCCGACTGCACGCATGTATCGTACGCCTGCCCGAACCCACCCGATGTTTTCCGAACCGACCCGACTAGTCGGGAACCCGACACATCATTCGGGCCGCACATCACTAGTGTGTGCATATGTCTCTCTAATACACGTTCAAAATAATAGACTCAGTTTCTACTCGATCGAATTTTCTAATAGAAGACGAGCCAGCGAAATGAGCGTTAACTTCTGCATACACGGGACAACGAAGCGTGAAATTTACGGTTGAAACGCGCTTCTGTAAACGCATTATCAGAATTACACGGCTTCCACCGAGGTGCTGCCTGCTAATTCTATTAACCAAGACAATATTTTCTTTTTCTTACTTATTAATCTTCTGGGTGTTGATGGTCAGCTCGGGATTGTCCGAAATTTGTAACGAACCTCGACACACCGTTACAATGAACAGAGAGGCAATAAACCGCTTCGGTGATCAAGTATTTTTGATCACTGAAGTTCCTTTGAACTTGGATCCCTTTGATCCTCCTCCAGATGCAAGTCTCGTTTGATTACCGCAATCGAGAACTCTCATCATGTCTGGATAACGACCACAAATAGGCAGCCACCTTGTCTGGACTGAATCTTTTACTTCTGATAAATAATTTGATAAATAAAAAGATCGTATCGTAAGCTTAACCAGTTATCTGCGTCCGACGTGTATACACGTCAATACAAAATTTTATTTTACACTCGCCGTGTAAAATAAAAAATTACCATTTATTATAAGACTCCAAATTTCAATAAGAAGTAATAAAAATGTCATTTGATGGTATATTTCTTTTATGTTACCAATAAAATTGCTATGTATTTTATAAAAAAAAAAGTTTGATTATTCTTTTTAGTATATCGGATATTCCCCATACAATGCAGCTATTACTTTTTACAAACTGAGTTGATTATTTTCCCCAATGCATCTGATATTCTCTGAATTGTTTTGTATACTTTACTGTATATTTTAACTTCTTAAAATTATTTTCTTTCTTTAATTTTTCTTGTGTATGAATTTTATTATTTTTTGAAGATTTAAAACTTTTTAATAACAATATCCTTTTCAACAATTAATTGTTAATTTTTTATCAAATAAAAATGTAATCCTTCCTCGCTTTGCTTTACCATTTTCGTAAAATTTATAATAGGATTTGCCATGCATTTGATGTGTGATTTGTCATTGCCTAATTTTATTTATTTATTTATTTAGCCCCTTATATACAAAAGTATTCTAAAATCAAGATATAGACCTAGAATTACTAATTGACCACAGATCACGATTAGCATAGGATCGTATGAACAGCAGCGTTATGTTGCGATTATAAACACACGAGTGATAGTAGTGTTAGATTTTAATTACGCATCCCATGAGGGATTTTCAAAACTAACTTTTGCAGTTAACTGATTAATACCATGATTCCACTCGACCAGTTGGATCCTATTAATTTTCATTGGCATCTTTCTATATTGCTTGAGCGATCAAACACAACACCCTGTATGTATGATGCACGAAAGGGGTAACGATCGCAGACCAATCTCACGAAGCGATCCTATAAATCTCTCTACGTGACGCGTCGGCGAGCTCCTCTCCTCGAGATAGATTCGAAAGAAGTGGAAACGGTGATCTTATTTCCTGCGAATCAACCACGGGATGTATTGCATAGGAAATCAGTGACGTCTCGCGAAGAAATCTGCTGTCGATGCTGTATTTCAATACCCCTTACCTCGAACAACTTTATTCTTCTCATTGAAGAGTCCGAGAATTATACTCGAGGGAAGTACAGTAATCGTCGATCGCAGAATATTTATCCGCCAATTTTCTCCCCTATCACGGATCTAATGGCTCCCAGAATAACCTGATATCCAACAGGCTCGAAATCGTTATCATCCTAACGGACCTTTCCATCCTCCCTTCGTCCTTCACCGAAAAGGGTCGTCGGTTCATGCGTCTAGACGCGGTCACCCCCACCCCCCATTGCTTTTCGGTAAAATTGCCACCGTCGAGGTTCAAGAACCCTACCAGCATCGAGAAACCTCGGCCAACGACAAAGAGATTCTGATTACGCGTGCAAAAAAAAAAAAAAAAAGACGAAGAAATCTTTTGCTCGCTGATTAATCACGGAAACAAAGCTTCAGAGCCTATCTCGACAATTATTTACCTACACTCCTTCGCTTTCGCTTATCGTACCGATGCACATCGCCCTGTTTACGTTTTATTCTTGAACCTTCGATTAAGAAACGGTTTAATCATTACTGATAAGATTTCCGTCGATACTGTCCGAATGACACAATATCCTGTACCCTTTAACTAACATATGATCATGCCAAGTCCAATGTCAAGTGTGATTCATGATTGTTTTTTTCCTACTGAATAATTATCAATTTTATAGAGATCTCGAGAGATTTTTTCGAAATGGTTGATGGTTGTGAATATTTTTGATAGTCCTTTTAAATTTGTTATTGTGTCACGTCCGCGCAGGCTTCTTCTTAGGCTGTTCCCTGCACGTGAGGAAAGAAAACAAAATGATAGTCCGGTACAACGGGTTCTAGGTTTCCTGAATGGTTAGTACGTCCTTAGGGCCGAGCTGTTCCCTATCCCGGGATGCAATCAATGGAAACGAATGCTACTTGTTGACCATCCGTTCTTCGCTCCATTGTTCGTTATAAAAAAGAGGCTACCATTTTCGTATATAAAGAGAGAGAGATCTTCGACAGGGAATAATTCTAAATCCCGTTCACCGCGGATCTTCTGTACTCCTACAGATGTTATAATCCATCCGAAAGGTCGGCGACGCACGGTATTTATTGTTAGAATTTGTTTCCTTTGTCTCCGGATTGAAGAGTTTGGGAATTTGGGAGTGCAAGTTTCGGGAACTAAGAATACTTTTGTGTTATTTTACAATAAAAAAGATATAACCACAATACATAAGTATTCGTTCAGAAGGTCGGCGACGCATGGTACTTAGAATTAATTTCCTATGCCGCCACACTGAAGAGTTTGGGAATTTGGGAGTGCAAGTCTCGGTAACAAAGAATACTTTTGTGTTATTTTACAATAAAAAAGATATAACCACAATACATAAGTATTCGTCCAGAAGGTTGGCGACGCATGGTACTTAGAATTTATTTCCTATGTCTCCAGAGTAAAGAGTTTGGGAATTTGAGAGTGTAAGTTTTGGTAACAAAGAATACTTTTGTGTAATTTTACGATAAAGAAGATATAACCACAATACGTATTCGTCCGGAAGGTCGGCGACGCACGGTACTTAGAATTTATTTCCTATGTCTCCAGAGTAAAGAGTTTGGGAATTTGAGAGTGTAAGTTTCGGTAACGAAGAATACTTCTGTGTTATTTTACGATAAAGAAGATACAGTCGCAACGTGTTAAAATAACTTGACGCAAATAGCTAATTAAATTGATAATTGAAATTAAAACGAAGACGCATAACTGGCACGATTAACGCGACGAAAGTCGCACGACGAATACTATGACGTTGCAAAAATGTGGTAGCCGTTGCACAATAGCTCGTACGGCAGGAATTTATCTTCCGGCGCAAAGAGAAAAATATAAATGCGAAACGAGGTGGCTTATAATTTACGTTATCGTGGCGGGAAGAGGCGATAGCCTGCTTCAAACTTTTGCGTAACGACCCTGAAAATCATCGAAGGGACATATGGAAAATTTCGAATAATTCAATTTATTAAATTGAATTTTCAAACCATATCTCTCCATGCTCGCAGAAATATTCCTTTACTGATTAGGAAAAAGATAGCAATATCAATTAAAGAATTGACAATGATTGGCCTGATTAACACGATCCGCAAATCGGATGTACAGAACGTACTCGCGATAAGAAACGTCCTTGCTCAGATAACAATTTATATTTTCCTTTTCACTGTTACCGAGTTTGCTTAGCATTGTTTGAACAAGGTATCCGAAATACTTCCAGTGAAATATTCCTTCGGTGCAGAATTAACGGGACATTCGGATTTTTCCATAACTCCTTTGTCGAAAGGGGATAACAGTATTACGAGCTAAACCTACTATACAGGCTCTTCGTACCGTGAATATTGATTAAATACAAAGAACAGGAAAGTCTTCCTTTGACAGCTGTCAAGAGCAACCACCCTTTTCTCTGAAGTATCCAAAATGAAACTTTGGAAAGTAGAACAGTAGAACTTCGATTATCCGATCAGCCAGGTAAATACTGCGATATAAATTTGAACCCCAACGCAATTATTAACTTTAAAAAACAATATGCAATTTGGCAGCACAAAAAGATTGGGAGGACAAAAATGAGTAAACAATATTTATGTAATAAAACGGTTTACAAATATTACAAATGTACTTTAAAAAAGAAAAGGAACCGTAAAAGACTTTTGGAAACATGCATCAACGATTTGATGAATTTTGTTCATAGCTTCTTAAAGTTCCAGCATTATCCGATCTATTGTCACGATTACGATGTGTCCACAACTTTGATACCCATAGACAAAACTCTAGGTCAGGAAATGAAGAATGTCAGCAAAAAACATAGACAATGAAAACACATATTTGATATACGCAGATGGAAGTAAAAGCGGAAAATCTCCGTCAGTTAGTACAGCTTGCGTCTGTTCAAAATTAGATGTTTCTATCAAAAGAAGCTTACAAGGAGAACTACCCAAGTGTTACACTCACTTATTAATGAAACTTTGCCAGCTTGTAGAGCTCGTCGAGCTGAACACGCCTATACCCCGTTTTGTGGGCAGACGGCTAATTGTTTAAAAGATATTAACAATTACAGTAAGTTACTCCTTACGTTCTGAAGTATGACAAACTCGCACATACAATTCGCAATCTAGAAATCCACGGTTCGAATCCTTGATTCCCAACATTTTTTTTTTAATGATAATTTGTCTCTTTTTGAATAACTATTACCTCAAAATTATCATTATATAAAAAAAAAAAAAAAAAAAAAAAAAAACAGTCACCCAGGGTTTGAACCGAGGACCTTTAGATTACGAGTCATGTATTTAACCACGGAGCAGATCCATGACTCGCAATTTGAATGTCCTCGGTTCAAATCCTTGGTTCCCAAAAAAAATTTTTTTTTTTTATGATAATTTTTATGTAATAATATTCAAAAAGAGACAAATTATCATTAAAAAAAAAAAATGTTGGGAACCAAAGATTTGAATTGTGGATCTCTAGATTGCGAGTTGTATGTGTGAGTCTGTCATACTTCTCAATGTAAGTAGTAACTAACTTTAATTATTAATATCTTTTAAACAATTAGTCGTCTGCCCACAAAACGGGGTATAGGCGTGTTCAGCTCGACGAGCTCTACAAGCTGGCAAAGTTTCATTAATAAGTGAGTGTAACACTTGGGTAGTTCTCCTTGTTAGACAAAAACACTTCTATATACACCGCCGAATGTATCGCGATAAAAGACGCAGTTGATATTGCTCTTAACAACAGAATTTTTCGATTATCCGAAAAATTCGATCATCCGAACATTCTAAACAGAATTAGTTCGAATAATCGAGGTTCTACTGTAATTATAACCCCTTATGAACAAAGTACTGAATCATGCGTTTTGCAAAGGCATATTACAACACAACAATACTTTTACAGTGAACAATATTTCTTCACTGACAGAATGATCAAACGCTCAATGGCTGTCCCTCGTTATGCAGTTTATGGCCCACATTGTACATACGGGTAGCGTGTGGGTCTGAAATGAATTGATACCAAACGGATCGAAAGACATCGGTCACCAGCAACCACGTTCGGTCACTTTTTATTTCTACGTCCGAATTTTCGGTTCTACCGGACGGTGTTTGCAGAATTTCTGCACCGGTGTCAGTTTAGAGTCATCGAGAAGCACGACGGCGGACCGTTTGCTTTTTCAGCCGAGATTTCACTCGCGGCTGTTTAATATACATGACTCGGTGTGTGCAACAGCTGCACACCCGAGCCCCTCTAACGCTTCTGGAAATAGAAAGTCATTCGCAAGGTGGATGTTAAAACTATCGTGGCCATTAGTTCTCTAAACAACGCGTATCCGTGTATTCCTCAATTTTTTCGATGCAACTTCTGTACGATTCCACGAAAGAAATGAACCATCAATCTTTAGACAAAGAAACGTTCTTCTTCGTGATTTCATTTAGCTTTAATTCACCCTACCGAGTATTCGCGAGTGCATTGTACTTTGATCCGGCGGTATCTCAACCTTTCCACTGTTTGCAATTGCGGCGAACGAAGGCCGTCGTTTGCCTGTAATAACATCTCACAGATGAAGATTGCATTTTCTTCGCTCGTTATCACACTGTCGTCAATATTAGTATTCCTAGGACTTAATTATAACACGAGGAGGAAAGCGTGGCTTCTCGACTAAGTAAACCTCTATTTTCAGAGTATCGGAGACGAAAATTGAAAAGTACGTGAAATACATATCGTGTTACTCAAAATGATAGAGCACGGTTAGAGAAAGGAAAAGCAAACCGGGAGGTCCACATCCAAACCGAGAGGTCCACTGGTGGTGATCCGAGTATCCGAAGCCACCTCCTCAGCACGCTTCTATTTCTATTTCCAGAAACACGGTGGACATCAGAGGCTCGCATGGCTCGTGACACTCCGAATCAGAACGCCTACATTTAGTGCGGTATCTAAAGAAGTTTATTCGAAAACTGTTCGATATTGAAATGACGAAAAATCGGAGCGACGAGGTGACATAATCGAACAGTGAGAGTGGATACTACTGGGAAACCTCAAACTTCCGTTTGTACCAGATTCTCGTTTACATAACGCGGTTAACTGCGATCAAACGCAACGTTCGATCACTTTTCTAGCTGTAATTCTCTGACTGACAGTCAAAGCTAACGATTTCCTTTCGTTTTAACCAGCTGATATTATATTAGCGTTGCAATTTCAATTTTAAAATTAGCAATTCTGGAAGAGTATTAGAGAGCGAGGTCAAAACTAACAATTTGACTTTGAACTATAATTACACTTGACTGACAGTCAAAGCTGACGATTTCCTTTCATTTTAACCTGCTGATATTACATTAGCGTTGTAATTTGAATTTTGAAATTAGCAATTCTGGAAGAATATTAGAGAGGACAAAAGTAACAATTTAACTTTGAACTATAATTACACTTACAACAAAAATGTTTATACCAAAAACTTAGACGGTTATTTGACGTTACTGAGTTACAACGGTTTCGCTTTATAATAAGTAATATCCAAGTTATTAATAAAAAATGAAGACCTGGGGAAGTGTTACAAACGTCCCTGACGGGTGGTCACTTATAACATAGAATCTTAACTAACACAAATCTATCTTTACAAAATTAAAATATCTATTGATTTGAATGATAATAATAAATGAAAGAAGGTGAAAATTGTAGTCAATTATTCGATATCGCAATTGCAAAAAGTATAAGGAACATTTTGCCTTCAAGTGCCCAATCTTTATATTTACCACATTGAACCCATTTATCATTTTGTTTGTTCATATTGCAGGATTTCATATAAACAAAAAGATAATATTCTTTATCTTCTTGGCCACTAGAAACGTCACAACCGACCCCGACTACCGATGTTACAATCGTCCTCGACCATGCTTTTGGATTTACATTACAAACTTCCACTAACGAGACACTTAAAAGTGTTAAGCAACGACTAATATTACATTCAGAACAGTCAAATGAAAGATAAAAAGAAAGGATAAGCACTTACTTCCGAGAGGAATATTTATATTACAATTTGAAGACACAAAGAAGAAGTTCAGGGTGTCAAATGTCATTTAGTTCACTATCTAATATATTAATTACCTATCTACGTTGTTAAAACATACTTGTGTGTATTTTAACCTTTGAACAGCGAATCCTGGGTCAGTCGTGACCCAAACTTACAAAACATACGCAAGGATCTTAACCCAAAGTGAAATTTATCATTTTTAAACAAAAGAATTATTTAGATAATGAAAACAATTTGAAATTCAAAATTAAATTAAAATTTGGACTCTCTCCATGGTCCGTCATGCGAGGGTTAATTGTAATTTCGCACTGTATATTCTAAATTTGCGGTAATAGCTATAATAGATTTTGAGTTATTTATAGCGTTACTTTTGCCTCGCTCACCCCTAGGTTAAATTACTCCATTAATAATTTCCCGTTTATAACAAGGATCATAAAATTGCAAGGCTTTCAAAGGGACAAGATGGTAACTCTAAAAAAATCATCCAACCAGGTCAGAGTCGGGAGAGCACTCGGAGTGACTGCACGTGCACTCGAAGATGGAGTTCCCCTGTAAAACTGGTAAAAGAAACATCCTCGGCAAGAGGCTGGGGTTCGAGTAAAAGAGTCGAGGTGAAAGAGTCTTCTGGGTCCTCTGGATATCGTGTCAAGGCTAATGTTTATCGACCGGATAGTAACTTCGCGTACACGCGTCCGCTTATTGACTGAACCTCGCATATATCGTTCCCTCTCTTTCTCGCATCCAATAGCCAGCTCTACCTGTTCGAGGTCTCTTTGTCTCGTGTTCAGGTAGAAAACAGTGTCGGATCAAAAGCAGGCATTTCCACTGGTATCCAAGTGGAACGTAGTTTTGCAACCGTCCAACTGCTTTTGTCGAGAGAAGCAATGAAATACACTTTACACTTCAGGATTTTCCTAAACCCAGCCATCCATGAAAATCCCCAAAGACCATAGCGACGATCAAATATACCATAATTTAGTCGCCTTTCAATATTTTCTTCCAGAACGCACGGATACGCAGAGTACTGGTCTGGTCGCAATAAAACAACCGTCGGTACGATTTTACGATTCCATGATTGATGGCTTTTAAATTTCTATAACTGTCTGAGGTTAACGTTTACACCCAAGTAAATCTTTGCAACTGTAATCCGGTGATTTTGTAAAAGGTTCGCAGGAACGAGTTCGGAAGCAATCGACAGTGAAATTTTCTGAAAATTGTAATGAAGCTTTGCTTGCTTTGAAAGCATTACAGACGTGACCTATATCCCGAAGGCGACTCGTTTATTGGTTTTATCTTTGATAAACAATTCTGCTTGCATTTTCGTGCAGAAGAAACTAGCACTTTTACAAATTATCTCGGAAATTATAATAACAATCGATGTAATTTTTCTTTTTTTTTTTTAATTAGATGGTACGAAGTGTCTGATTGTGTGACGTGTACAAAACTTTTCTATAATGGTGAAATGACGTAGTCGTTTTTAAATAGAATGCTATATTAATCTTTTTTATTTAAACAGCTTTTATTAAACTGAATGACATTTAGTTGAACCATTTTGTGATATTTTTCATAGTTCATGAGAAAAGAAACATTTAAAGAGCGAGTACACGGGGGCGTTCAAAGAGAATTAAAATAGACGTATTTTGTCTTGAAATTCATCTGATTAAATGTTAAAAATGACTTTTTGTATTTTTTCTTTTCACAATGTTATAGCGTATGTACATCAGACAGTATTGTTGCATTTACCGACTGGCAAGCATTGTGTATTCGAGTTTTCATATCTTCTGTTGTGGTAGGTAGAGTTTCCATTACTTTATACTTCAAACACCCACGCAAGAAAAAATGAAATGCAAAATGCTTGTAAGTCGGTATCTGCAATAATGTTGTCCAATATACGATATGACAAAAATCATAATGTTAAATTAAATATGAATACGCCTCTGCAGATCCGCTCCTTCCATAAATCGTTAACGATAAAGAATATAAATAAATGGTGCAAGTAAATATTATCCAGTTTGATAAAATCTATTTAAATAAAAAAGATTGGTATAGCATTTCATTTACAAAAGGCAACGCCCAGTTTATTCTGACGCCATAGCCATTTTACAAAAATTTAGACACTTCGTACCATTTAATTTAACGGGGTCGTACATGGTAAACGGTCAAAAAATAAAAATATTTTGGAGAATTTTTTTGAAGCAATTAATATAATATACAAATTTTCTGTCTCATGATTTTTAAATTATCAATATTGACGAAGATATAAAAAATGTTTTTAATAGTTTTGGCAATTTTGAAACGACCGACTTTATAAAAACGTTAGATTTCATCTAACACAAAGAAACTAAAAAATGTAGAATCTACATGTGATCGACTATTACAACGCGTAGGGAAATTAAAAACTTTGAAAAATAACAACAGAGCGGACATATGAAAAAATACTTTGTAATTTTGCTAGTTTTTCGTGTGAAAAATGTTAAACAAAATTTAATAATTTTTATCAATCAAAAAACGGCTGCGTATTGTAATAGATAAAGATTTTTTTTTACATTAGTACAACCTTGATCACGTAAATTGGATTGTTAGATTTTTTATTTGCTTTCAACGTCGTCGAAAAATATAATTTCGAAAAAGCGCATTCAAAATTTGATTATCAGATTATTAATACTTAGAGATAAAAGACTGATTCTTCGAATTTCTAAAACTAAATAGATATGTTTTTGGGATGTGTATCTATCGAAATACGTGAAAAGAAAAATCAATTTTTCCGACCATTTACCATGTACGACCCTCTAAAAAAAATTAAATCGATAGCTGCTAGAATTTCCAAGATAATACTCTGCAATACTTTATCCGACTCACCCTGTATAAAAAGAGCTATTCTATGAAAGAAGATGAAATGTGAAGAACCAGTGGGGCCCCGGGTGGATACGGCGGTGGCCGGTGCTGGGGGCTTGTATCAGCGGCGAGGTCAGCTGAGCGTAGCGTCGAGCCCTCAGCTGGGAGTAAAAAAGATGGCGTCGAACAGCTGATCGGCTGTCCGCACATGCGCTTTCTCGTTTCACTAGCAGACGCCTCGCCACGCCGCTCCGCGCCGTGAGAGCTTGGCGAGCGCACGTGCGAAATATCGACAGTCTATTTCCAGGTTGAAACGAAAATGGCTCGGTTCTCTCGTGCCATATGGCTCGATTCGCGACTGCTTCCCGACAAGGGAACAAAGACTGTCGACTAACCCTTTGACCATGAGACTATTTTCGGTAGAAAGCACAATGCCGAACGAGCCTTACTATTCGAACGCTTCATTGTGAATCAGGGGTAGCAACCCACTTTTATGAGCTCTTGCAGGGAGAAAAGTTGTATTCGATACGATTCAGTTTGGAGTATCCCTTATGGGAAAGAAATGTACTTCCTATGACTCTAATTGTAGATTTAAAGGAAAAGATTATAGAGACCTTGAAAAAAAAAGGTGCTATAGTGCTATATGGATCTATGAAAGTATAAGAACGTTTGCGACCTAATATTCTCTCTGACATTACCTTGGCTTGGAGCAAAAGCATACGAGGTCAGCGGTAATCGAAGGGGCTTTTATCTTATCGACAGATGACTGTGTCGACTATCTCTAGGGCAAATTGTACTTTCACTTAGCAACTTAACGATCCCTCACTCCTTCTGCCCTGGAAAAGCTATTCGAAAACGGTATCTAGAGTTTTGCTACCCTCTGGAACGAGGTGTCCTTGAAATCAAAGCGCGAGGTTACTTCGATCAAAGTTACAGCTGCTAGAAATGGCCACCAAAAGTCGCTTTATAAGCTTGACATTCCAGCTGGTATCGTGCCAACGCTAATCGTCACGATATTGCGGCACGGTCGTGACGTTTCTACTAGTGTCCTTTCACTCTGGCCAGGTACTCGATTCGTGTACCGTATGCTTTTTCTACAAGTGCACGAAAATCCTTTGTAGGTCCCGTTTTAACTTAGAGGAATTAAATAGAAATTTAAAAAAAGAAGAGAGAGAGAGATGTATGTATGATTCAACCTGAAGAAAATCGGTGCCAGACGCTTGGGTAATATTCTTCGTAAGTAACAAGCGATCCTTTCTCGTTTAGGGTCCTTTCACCCGAAGCCAGGTGTTACGAATTACGGGACCCGTCCAAGTAGCCACTCGTGAACCATTACGAATCAGAGGCTACCGCAAAACAACGCCGTTTCGTTATCGGAACAACCTTTGGGTTCGAACGGAGTTCGCAGACAGAAGCAATGGGAACAAGCTCGAATTTCGAACGCCACAAGTGGTCAACCTATTTTCGGCTACTCTTGAATAATTCAGTGCAGGGTGGGAAAAATCCCTTGCTCCTACCAATGATTCTCTTTAAGTATCTTCTACGTAGTTAAAGGGTTAATTCTCAAGAAACTACCTTGAACTTGCCCGACTCCCTTACGCTCCTGGCATCGATTATTGCGGGCACCGTTGTATAACTTAATTACGATTCTCATTGAGCTACTCGTTAGTACCCAACGACGTATATGGATCCAGTTGCGCAGATTAAACGAGATCGATCATCGATGACAAGGTGACGACACTCGTCGATTTTAAATGACGAATAACTGCGTAAAACGATAAAGTGCTTTTAAATCGATGCGGAAGAAAGTGCAGCGACGATTGAAAGGCAACCAGTCGATATCTCAATCACGTGAGCATCGATCGATCCATCTGTATCAATCGACGAGCGACGCTCTCCCACTTCCGCGTTCGACATCGATAGAGAAGTTGCGAATTGCGCGTAAAATCGGCGCACGCGATTGCATAATGCGCTTGCACGAGTGCAACGGTGCATACACGTGTCAGCATGTGGTACGGTGCACCGATATCGTAGCACGACCAGTCGACTGTTGCTAACTCGTGAAACCGCACCCTGCTCTCGTCGTGTGTCGTTTCGACACTTCAGAAGCATTTTTCAGAAACGGAGGAAATGCAACCGACGTTGTTAATAAATTTTCAGAAGACACTTTTCGATTTTTCGAATTAATTCCGATATGGCACTGATGATCGTACGTCTAGCTATACGCATCTCGCAACTGCAGAGGAGGTTTAAAATTGAAAACGAACATACCTACAGACAATCCAACCGACTATTATGTAAATGAGAACGAAGAACGCGCATACGATTGTAGCATCGTCAATAACACACGATTAAAAGAAATTATACGGTGTTGTTCTCTGCGATACACGCGTACGATAATCGTTTCGTGATTGGTCGTTCAGTCGGTTCATCCTGTTTCTCCCGACATCCGGCTTTCCTACCAGCCCGAAATCAGAGGGCCAGCTCGGTTTGATTCGACCGAGGCGGAGGGTATCCGCTAGAAATACATCGTAACTCGCGTACCTTTTGATTCTATCCGCGATCCTACTGCCAAAAGAGCGCTTCCAACGTCGGCCAAAAATAAACTCGCACTTCCGGTAGGCTCAGAAGAACGAGGATCGTGAAAAGCCGTGTCCCGAGCTTCTGCCTCGTGCTCGTTTCCTTTGATTCTCTGCCATGGCTCGCATTCGCGACGGTACATTATCACGATTCACGGATGCAACAACAGGGACGATGGAAAGAGGTGGCAGGGAAAATTTAGGGAAACTTTTCGGACGTTGCCGACGGACTTTTCTCGGAAAAATCGAAAGTTCTCTCGAGATTGACCCGGCACGCTCTACTTTCGCACAGTACAAGCACGAAACTGGGTTGACTGGTCGAAGTAACAAGGGGGTGCATGGTTTACGGACGAATCTATCCCGACTAGCTGTATACTGTCTCACGAAAGAAGAGTTCAATTCAACGTAAAAAGTATCGAGTGTTCGATTAATTCTATTGAAAGAAACGAATTTCATTTTGTTACATATTACTTCGATGATTATTGGTTACGTTTATGAGCTGCCAAACGAAATTGGGATTATCAATGTGTTAAAGGGTTAATAATAATAGCTGTCAGGTAATTTAAATTCGCCCTGACAGTGAGGATATTCGAAGCCGATAAGTGCACGGATCGAGATGCCTGAACGCACGCCCGTGCCAAAGGCAGAACGGATGTAGCGAAAAGAATCCAAAACGACACCTCTGTATCTCGTTCGGGGCCGTCTCGGATTTCGATATTGCAGTCTACTCTTACAGCGTTGATTATCATCATGAAACTGGATAGTCACGGCCTCCACGTGGATATTGAAGGTAGAAAACAGGTAAGAACCGCGTATCCAACGTCACGATTCTCTCGTATCTCTTATCCGAACTGTCTTACGTCCGCCTCTATTAACTCCAATCGTCCCTATTAACGCTCTTACCGTCGCTAATAATCTCGCCAACGAGTCGTTTTACTTATTAGTAATACTCGACGAATTAGTTCGAAATGAATTGGGTCTGAAATAAAAACTACACGATCCGTGAAAGGGTTCGAGTTACTTCATCGATCCATTCGGAGTCCTACGTTCTGTCGGTCGACTAATTGAGAGGTGGTTCAACGATTTTAATTATCAGCTTCTGCCTCTATTTTTTTTCCCATCGAAGGGTGAACGCTATTCCTCGCTGGCGAAAGAAAGAAACGAGCACGAGCGAAGTAGTGCGTAGCATTTAGCAAATAGTGATGTAACTCGAACTCGTTGGGAAAAGAGGTGAAGTGGTTGATTGTGGGAGTAGGGTATAAAAAAGATTCACGTCCGAGCCCTTTTCCACCCTCGAGCAAATTGACGTCATTTCCCTTCCACCCTTGTCGAAACGTTCGTCAATGTGGAAGCCCGCATTGTGTGTCACGCTTCGGCACAACATATCGTGGCAGAGAACTCGCGGGAGAAGCCTATCATTTGTTCGCGAAGTGGCGTAAGCTGGCTCGGAACAACGCAATTATTCATCGGCCAGACGCTCGCCGACACGTGGGACGTTCCAATGAAAATGAGAAATTTTCTCTTGCGAGCGTTCCGCGAGATCGAGGCCAACAGAAACAAACGAACCGTCCGCGTTTTAGAGCCGAGGAAAATTTCCTCGACGCGACTCGAAGAAAGGCTACGACCACGTCCTCGACCAGAGGGGTTCGTTCGTTACCTCGCGCGAAAAGAAAGGAAACTGTAAGTGTGGCAAGTTTATGGAAAAATCCAGCTCGGGTCCGGTGAACCCGGCTCCGGGGCGCCTTCGAAACGATGGAGAAGAGATTCTTGACGCGAGACAAAAGTTTTTTAGAGAGGCTGAGGGACAGGTGGAAAAAAAGAGAGAATCTCAAAGGGGTAATGAGGCCGGTGGGTGGGAAGCAGTGGGTGCAGATCTAGGTTACCTGCATATTATGCAACCAACACCGATGCGGTTCCGCGGTTGCACGTGCGCTAGCATGCACATGCACACGCGGACCATTAGCTACGCCACGTTTGGATGGTCAACTAAGTATTCAGTTTCTAATTAACGGCTGCCATTAGGAATATAAGTACAATTGTTAGGGCAGGGATGTTTAGTTCTTTTTATTATGTCGAAAGTTCTACCTTTGCCCGATAAACTATTTTATATTACCTTTCCAACGTTGTATTCCGCTCGTGATATTTATTTTAATTACAAAATGGAATACAGACGAAGTTTTTTTGATACAATATTCGTCGTGCTGGTAGTTCGGAAAAATCTGACTCGGAGGGAAAAGTGCTGGGTAATTTATAGAATCGGAAAAATAGGAGAGTGGGAGTTATTGCGAGTCCAGTGATCGGTAAGGGATGAGGTCGTGAGTGCAAAGTTTGATGATGACTGTTTCGGCTGAGTCATGGGGAGTAGAAGGAAAGACTTGGGATGTTTGTTATTAAAGGTTGACTTATAATACAGTGAGAAGGCCGGTCTATCTAAATACAATAATGAATAATTCGGTATACAACACCAAGAATCATGTACGTTTTTGGAAATTCAACGAACAAAGAAAACAAGCTCAAAGAGCTGAGAATAAGAAAGGCGGGAAATCCAAGATCTACTCTTAAAATAAAATAAAGAAGAGGCGAATATTTTTGGCACAACTATCTTCTCGATCCCTGAGCAAATGCCTACCTTTCCATCGAACTCTTGGCACGAGAACCTCATTTTTTTTCCCTCTCGACAGTCCAATGATTCTTGCCACTTTTTCTTTTTTTCTACGTCAACGACCCAATAACATTGGCGTTCGCGACAAAGAAACACGCGAATAACAAACCGAGGCCAGCTTTTGTACCTCCGTCATTTATGGGACGACAAAACACGTGGCGGTCGTGTTATGTCAAAACAATACGGGGGCGTTGTATCCCGAGGAGAGTACGTTGAACCAAACTGTTTTGGACGTGCACTCGAGAAAATTCAAGGTGACTACCCGAGTTTCTTGCACGTTTGACCCTCGAAAAATTCTTCGCTCATCTCTGAAAATAAATTCGAAAGGAAATCGATTTTGTTCCAGCCTCGGAATTCAGCTTGCGACCAGACCAAATTGCAACGAACAATTTAAAGCAACTTTCACGAATCAGTGATTCAATGATAATTATCGCGGAGCAGTTTGAAATCGTGGTGAAAGTGAGCGAAACCGATGGTTATCGAGCTGCTTGGTGTCAAAAAGAAAAAAAAAATCATAATATCTTTGATTCATGGACAATCGGTGCTTCCTGAAAGATTTTCTATAAAATGGTCGATGGTAACCGAGTCCGTCTAATTGGAAGAAGCATAACTCTTATTGCTAAAGGTTTTGCTGAAACGGAGAAAACAGACTGGCGAAATAATTATGAAGCGTTTCGCAAGCGAATACGAACAGCAAGCCAAGCCCATTTTCCACGAAATTCAGCGCGGAGGAAATGAATTCTGCTCGTCTAAATGGAAATAACGAATCAACCTTGGCTGGTTTTTGTTATCAATAATGAGTGGGTTGTGTAATTCGGACCAATAGAAATAACTATTCCCTTCGTTTTCCTGACACGATTTCATTACAAACGCGTACAATAATTTATTCATCCAGTATGAATACCAAAACGACTTTCAGTTCGCGGTGTATGGCCAAGGTGCAATGCAGCTGCACGAGCTGCATCGTCCCCCTCGAACGTTGCTGCGGTAAATGGTCTCCTCTCTCAGATAACACGTGCGCTGTTATCTTCTATCTAGCATGGATCGAGCTTACATAAGGCATCGCGATATTGTGTCTCGTCAACGAGAACAGTGCAGCGTGAAGCTATTAGTTACGAAACTGTTCGAATATAGAGAGCAATTCAGAAAAAAGGTTAAGCCACATGGGCGAACGACGAACAGCTGACTCGCAAGATTCCGTAGCTGTTTCCGAATGGCCCCCCCAAAATTGAGAATTCAGGTTCGATATATAACCTAAATTGACGACCAGAAACCGATTGAAATTGATTTCAGAACTGGATGTCTTACCGTTTTCGAGATATCGTGGTAAGGTTAGGTTATGATAGGTTAGGTTCTGTGTATGCGCAGTATCGAATAGCGCATGCGCAGTATTGAATAGCGCATGCGCAGTGTTGAATAGCGCATGCTCAGTATCGAATAGCACATACGTAGTCCCAAAATGGTACAAAAATTTTTTATCACGATATCTCAAAAATGGTAAGACACCCAGCTCTGAAACCAATTTTAATCGGTTTCTGGTAGTCAATTTAGGTTATATACCGAACCTGAGTTCTCAATTTTGGTGGGGGCATTCGAAAACTTATCCGATTCTGTGATGATACGCATTCGTACACACAAAGAACACTGTTAAACAGCAAGGGGTCATTCACACTTGGCCTTTGCCGTAGCGCGACAAACTCTAATGTAAATAATCTCCTAATGTTCGACAGTGTTTGCTACGTCTACACGTGTACGCTGGTGCAAGTGCAGCATCTATGACGCGTGATTAACTGATCGTTTAATCACCTAACGCTGGGTCCACAGTGATGCTCACAAAAATGATGGTAAATGAGCCGAGTCCAAAGGTTTATTAATTACTTGCGAGAGTTCGGTCGTACTCGCTTATGATATTATAGGATAACTCGGTGCAATATGTCACAGTTAACGCTTGTCACTCCAAGAATATTACGGAGTGATTTTTAAACAACTCCAAAGAAACTTTGTTAATTTCGAAATGATGAAAAAAGACGCTGCATACGTTTTATGAGGTAGTCTTTTATTTGTAAGAATATTTGTAAATGTTGAGTAAATACAAAATATGAGTACAAAAACGAATTTATTCATATTGAAAAGGAAATTCTCTGCGGTGTTTCCTCACTGTCTGATGATGCATTTTCTTAGGTCATTGAATAACTATTCTCATCATTATCTTTGTTTGAATAATTTAGGGTACCGTTTTTCGTTTCCTCGGATAAACTTCACTAATGCTACCGTCAGAATCACTAATATTACTTTGTAATTCTTCAATATAAAATTCATCATCACTACTGTCTATTTCTTCATTTATTTTTGCACGGTTTTATTTAACTTTATATTTCACAAAAAACCGGTAGAAAATTCAAAATAAAATTGAATACTTTACTCAAAAATGACGACAGATATTTTCAAAGGTACAATGTATGATATATGCTGTCTTGCATTAAACCAAATAATAATAAAATTCTACAATTCTGGCAGCAGTACTGTCGGTTGGGGTAGAACGTTGACTTTAGATTGGCAGTATTACAGTCGGTTGAAGTGATAAAGGTTAACTTTGAAACGTGATATCTTGCAAGTATAAGTAGTTACAGGGAAAGGATAAAACTATATAATAACATTGTTGCATTGTCGTTTTTCCACCACGCGAAACTGTCCCTTTCAATCGAGCGGATACGGATTACCAGTGGACAACCACGCGATATTTAAATGAAGAGAAGATCACGAGAAGTCGTCGAATAGAGACCTACGAATTCTCTTGTCGGAATTCTATAAAATGCTGTTATGGCATTAAATATATCGTTTGGTTCATTTAGTATTGTATTAATTTATGATGAGTTCTCCGAACATCACTCACCAGCGCAAAAATATGATTAATTACAAATGTCTATATTAATAGTAAAATTAAAAGTTCAAAAAGCTTTGGAAGTGACATTTTATCCAAGTAGTATGGCAATATGCCATGCGATATGGGGTAATATGCCTTAAACCCTGGATTAGAAATTAATGATTAAAAATTAATGAAAATTAACAATATTCTAACACGTTGAATACCAGAAAAACATTATTTTAAACAATATTGCTACTGTACAAATAATGTAAAATAGTAAATAGAAAGCTTGAAATTTGAAAATTAACTATTTGTATTCTTAACAATTAAAGCTTCAGTGCGTACGTCCCATAAAAATTCTTCGAAATCAACGAAATGTACAAATATTGGAAAGAATAATAAATATTTTTAGTTTCCAGATAGAATGCACTCTCCAACTTTGGCAACTAGTTTCAAACTACTCTGCGCTTAAATATACGATATGGTATGACGTAATCTTTCGTAGCTTGCCATATTGCAGTACGAGCCTCATTCACCATCTTCATGGCTTCTTTTAAACTTTCTTCTGACTATCAAATACGGTTTGAATATTTTCTAGGCATGGTTCTGAGAAGAAAGAACAACTACAGTTCATAAAATAGAAAAATGTTATACATTCAACTTTTGTGAGTATTATGCCATTTGTGACATATTAAAATTTCAAAAATAAAAATAAAAATATCGAGAAATTCTTTACGATTAGTAAATATTTGAGAGGTTATACAATTTTTTTATTAGTGTAGTTCATTATGTACTATTAATTTTACTAATTAATTGCATGACTATTCGCACAAATAAATAATCTACATTCTAATTAGAGCATCGAATTACATCAAACCGACAGTTTTATAACTTATCAGGATTAATTTGGAAATAAACGAAAATGAAAGTTTGCATTTAACTAAACAAAATAAACAGGTAATAATCGACAACTCTGAATGAAATAAGAAATTATTTTAAAAAGTGGCATATTACGCCGAGCTACCCTATGGGTGTTAATGACCGTGAGTTTACGACACGCTATCGAAGGACTAACCAGTTTATCGAAGGTGACAACGCAGACTGCGTCAAGAATAATTAATTTTGCAAGTTTGACAAGTACAGCGGTGTTTTTGTTACTTGTTATCAATTCAGGCATGAATAACAATATCAGCCGAGTATCTTGTTCAGACAATGGAAATTATTCGAAGGGATCTCCATACGAACGCGTTCATTTGTCTCGCGAGCTTTTAAGAAGGAAAACCCTATTCAGTCCGGTGTACCGTTTTAATGGTACACTTTTTTCTTAAACGGTGAGCACTCGCGAGCAGAACTAACCGTACTACACGAAACGCGAAGGATGTGCTACTTGCTGTCGAGAAAGTGGAGCCATGCGAGAAAACTTTACGAGTCTGTGCGATTAGTCCACTGAATCATCGTCGTACTAGTTTTTAAAGATCATAAAAGTATATGGGATAATGTCGCTAACTTATTACGAGCGGAGAAACCGTGGCGTTTAAACGGTGAATAGGAAAAGTTCTTGGATCGATCCTCATCATTCTAATTCTAGCAAGGAACAATTCCAAATCAGAAAATTCCAAAAATTATGAAACTCTGTGAATATGTAGGAGATCTCCTAATTAAAACACAATTTTCGTTTACTGCTTGTTTTCAGTCTAAGGGGCTGAAAATCGCCCTTGAAATTTCAGCTGTTTTACATTTATTTTTTCCTCCAAAACCGTTAGAAATATCGAAAAATTTTATAAGCAAAACTTAACTGTTTAAATAATTTCTTGTTTCAGCATGACCACTTTTGCTTATCAAGTTTTTCAATATCTCTAACGATTTCGAAGGAAATGAAAAAACGATCGAAATTATAAGGGTGATTTTCACCCCTTCAGACTGAAAACGAGCAGCAAACGAAAATTGCGTTTGAATCAGGAGGATATCCTCTACAAATTCACAGTTTCATAATTTTTTGAATTTCCGGATTCTGTATTATTCCCTGTAAGTCAGGGATTATCAAAGTGATCGATATCGACCCCTGGGGGTCGATATAATATAATTAGGGGTCGATCCTATCTAGGGAGTCGATTAGGGGTCGATGAATACCGATGCTATTCAATCACAAATTTATTGACAGCAATAAATTTCGTTTGGAATGCCATTTGTAATTACAATAATAGTAAGTAAAGTTTAGCTGACGCAATGTCATTTTTATTACGCATAATTTTTTTTCTTTTTTAACATTTTTTTATAGGGGGGGGTCGATAAGAGAATTAGCAAATTTTTAGGAGTCAATGATCAAAAAGGTTTGGCTGCCCCTGCTGTAAGTAGTCCAGGTAAAAGAATGACGCGGCAAGGGTTAATAATTTCAATCCTATCTTCTCGGATGCTATTTCATATCTTCTCAACAAATTAAAAGTTCATCAAAAAGTGCAGGTGCAATTAATTTCCGTCTGCAATTAAAATACGTACAAGGATTTCCACGTTTTCTCCGTTACCGCATTGCGTACAGGCCAGTAACTACAGTCGGAAGTGATTTACGAAGTACGATGAGTTAAATGAGATTCAAACAGATCGCTGCTGATAATTCCCACCGACTCTTTGGCACGGCCACGCGTGATCGTGTTTACGTAATATAGTTAAATCCCCGGCGAAACGTTTAATCAACTTTACTCGGCATTATTCACGTCGTCTATCGAGGAAATTATTCCCGGAACGTTTCTTTTATCACGTTCGAAAAAATTGATATCAGGAGAAAAAAAATTTCCATCGCGGGAGGCTGAGAAGAAACAAATTATACTACTTACGTTTCTAACGTAACGTTTCGTATCGAGATGCAGTTTATCGCGCTAATTGCAAAAAGTACGAAAAATTTCAAGTTACTCGTGTCGTTAGTAATCAGAGCTTCAACACGTCTTACTATGCATTTCTGTTACTACTGCGACGGATAATGCGTCGCAGACCCGCGTTATGACTACTAATCATACTTATTTAATCATAAAAACATTTTGTGTGATTTGGGTTTATAACCTAATCCAAGCACGCTGTGCGTACACGCGCGTGTTCCTTTCGTGGTGTTCCAAGTCTGACGCAACGACTGTTGCGGTGCGTAGTACCACAAACGGTCGAAATCACGAAAACTCGACGATAAAGATAACCCTCCATCCAATGTTATATCAGACCGCTACTAATCAATTTATTTTGTAACGGTGCAACTGATTGATTCATATGAACGTATACAGGGTATCTCAGGTCGGGTAATAAAACCGAACAAGGGGTAATTTTATAAGCAAAAATAAGTCGAAAAAAAAGAATAAATTTTGTTCGTTTGAGCTTTCATTTTCGAGAAAATTGAGTTCGAAGATTCATCAAGTAGATATGCGCTGACAAGAAAAGTATCCGAGGTGTACCTCACCGATTTTCTCCATTTTGTAACATGTTATAGTATATCAAAAAATGTTAGGCACAAATTTTTTTATACGTGCTAATTTATTTATTTCAGAATTGAAAACCGCCATCAAAAGTTATCCCAAAAAACCGATTTTTCTGAATTCCTCGAAAATAAATTAGAATTTTTTAATTAAGTCAATAGCAAACTATTTTTCACAAAAGGACGATGTGGGTATTATTTTTGTCCTAGAGGGTTGCATCCTCTAACTTATATAAAGAAAAATAATATTTTTCTAATAAAGTGGTCAAAAGTACTCCTGTATTAAAATTCGACTTGCAATGGTTTATTCGATAGGTTATCAAGAAAAAACAGTATATGCCAAATTTCAGTCTTGTATCTCATCTGGAGGAATAGTTAATACAAAATCGCCATTTTTCAGTATTTTTTGATTTTTTACAGCTTGGGTTTCCAATCTAAAAATCTATAAAGCTTCTATAATATGTGCCTCATAAATAGAAATGTCTGTGATTTTTTTCAAAATTTTTCATGCACAAACATATAAAAAATTGATTAAAAACGTGATCTTACATTTTTGCCCATAACTACCTCCCTAGATGAAATACCGGGCTGAAACTTGGCACAGACTGTCTTTTCTTGATAAGCTATCGAATGAGCCATCGCAAGTCGAATTTGGTTTAGAGGCTCTTTTGATCACCTTATCCGGCTGTGTAACCTTTATTCTTTTTTTTCAGCTTATTTTTGTTTATAGGATCCCGCCCGGTTGTATTACCCGACCAGAGACACCTTGTATATACATACGTCCCCAGCGAGAGGATTAACGCACCGAGGTGGACGCACGTGTGCGTCCGCAAGTTTCGTCGCAGTAATCGTTTTGCAATTGATTCGAGAAATCGATAGAGCGGTAAGAAATGAGAAGAATCAAAATAACGCTTTGCAAACCTTCAAAGCAATGCGATGAAATGATTTCGAGATGCAAAGCAACGTTACACGTTTAAACAGGCTATAACTTGATTTAAACGTGCCAACGCACGACTGACTAGGTTAGGACGTTCGAATTCTAGGGAGATCGAACTAAACGACTTTCAATTAAATACATCGATATTGTACGAATGATACACGTGACTTGCATTCGGCGTTAAATTACTTTCTGTGAATGCAAAGAAACAGTTTCATTGTATAAAAAATTATTAAAAAATCTGCTTGTTTCTTTCCCTGTTTATCATCATTTTTATTAGATTCAAATATCAATAAAATGTCACAAGATGATGCAATGATTTTACCTCGCCTGATCTTTAACCGATTTTGAAGAACTTTGGTCGCCTCATGTTTGTTTTTTATTTACAAATAAACGCTGGTTTCATTCCTAGTAGCTGTTAAATGTCATATTTGAAAATACAAACAGAAATGGGTTGAACGGGACGGTTGAGTTGCGGCCTCAGAACTCTGCTAACCTAACCCGCAGCGATTCCTAACCCTTTGTATGGAAGATTTTTAGTGACACATCATTCGATCAGCTGCGCGCATTTCCTTCTCTGTCTCTAGTCCACCAACGGAATGAAATTAAAGAGACAGTGTCGATAACTTTTTCGTTAAAAATTCAACGATTCCTCGAGGCCTGAACTCGTAAAGAAAGAAGGAAAAATTGAACGAGCTCGATCAAGGTACGCACAGCTAGAGATATACGCATTAATCGAGTATGCTCTCTCTCTCTTTCTCTCACGCGGATACAATACAACTACGATAGACCGTTTACGTGTACTCACACCATGTCAGTCGAGGAAATCGCATTCGATCATTTCGCTGGTTGTTGGAACGCAACCCTCCGAGGGTGGAGGAGGCAGAGAAAAAGCACAAGGTTCGCAATATGGTACGTGATGCAGGTGAATAACATGGTGTCCCTTTGTGACCAGCACGCAAACACATGCATACACGTCCGTAGCACATAGCATTTACGTGACGGACAGAGGGAAGGAACGTATCTCCCCAGGGGAGGGACAGCAATGGACTGTCACACTAATAAATAGAGAACTGCAAGTACTTACCGACTTGTAGTATCACGCGAGGTAGCACGATCCACCGAGCCTGGAGTCGTTCCCGTGGGTCAAATGATCCTGACGAACTCCATGGTTTTCCCGACTTATCGACGCACCCACGAATTCGTCTCTCCCTAATCCAGTCCCTCTGTCACGGTGCAGAAACGAGAAGCTTCGCTTTCGATCGTGGTTACGCGTCGAAAACTCGACGAGATAAGTTTGACGGGTTCGCCGATATTCGAACGAACAACACGACCACTTCCAACCACCTCGAAGGTCTGTTGCCAACTGACCCAGCCAGTGACAGCTCTCCGCGAGCAAGCACGCGCACCAACGCGTGTTCGATAAAAGTAACTGCTCCTCCCGACCCTTCACAACGACGCACGGAAGCTTACCTGAAATCAAACAATGCCTTGTAAGTCGAAGCGTTCCCAAACACGAAATGTATTTCGAATAACAGGTTATAGACGCCTTGGAAATCTGGCTTACTGGATTTGATTGTTATTACGGGGTTTAACCGAAGCTTTGTTGATAATGTCTCGCTACCTTCGAATAAGCGTATCGGAGTATAAATATGGATTATTTGTATTTTCTCCTTTCATTTATCACTTGATGTCATATGTCTATTAAAAGTATGGTTTTTATGAAGTACATAGAACATTGAATTTCTTGTTATTAATCTTTTATGCAATTTCTATCGGGATCGAAAATTGGAAGTGACGGATTGACGAAGATTGGAGACAGAACAGTCCAGGAATTTTTTCCATAAAGGTTGGCAGTACTGTCGATCATATGGCAATCAGCTGTAATTCACGTTTCTGTGATGGACATATGCTTTTAGATGATTTAATAAACAGCACAAGAAGATTGAATGAATGCATATTATTTACAGCACATCTTTCGCGTCTTTTTATACTTTGTATTTTATCTATGATCTTGTGCAATAGTTATTGTCGGTACGACTTATGCGTGACTGCATCACTGAGACGCGTTTGAATTCTTTGAACAGAGTATTTTGGCGTCAAGGTTAATTGATGTAACGGTTTATTATTTAACAGTTAAATGAGATCAAATGTAGTATTAAGCAATGAAAAAAGTGTGAGAAACTGCTCATTGAGTATGTTACAACACTTAACATTAATGTGTGACACTTAAGTAGATTGGATATGTAATTTATGAAACGTCTTGATTAAATCGCTCAAATATATTTAATTGTTATATTAAACGAAAAAACGTAAATGCCTATAAATTGCGTATATTGCTGTGATTTAATCCATAAACGTTTTATTTACAAATGTTAACCATTTATCAGAATAGAGAATCCGAAAGAATATTTCGGATAGTATACTAATCGATAATATCAAAATCATGCCTCGATAAGAACATGGTGCGCACGAAGATTGAAAGTTTCTTCAGTCTTATGTGGTGGATCATTTTTTTCCAGATTTTTTTATACCACCCGTAACGAGGGGTCCTCTTTGACTTGCTTTTTTCGCAGCTTCGGCAAGTGCTTTCTGTTGTTCCTTCTGCTTTTGTTTAAACGCTACGTCCTGGTCATCCATCTCTCTCTGTTCCTTTTTAGGTGCCTTCAGGGGCTTTTTCTTGCCACCTTCCCGATTGGACATCCTAAAATTATATTCTTCATTTATCTATCAACCAACACTTCCGATCTTTCTTGTTTTGAATTAAACTTTAAATGTTGGAAATAAAAAACATTGGTTTTGAATCAAGTACTAAACTTCAAACGGTGCTGGAAGACATAACCTACACATCTTGCATCATACGCGAAACGATGACACATTGAAACTTTTTACAAACCAGTTGCATCTCTTATTTACATAAGTTGATATAATACGTTAGAATAATTGTTTATAAATTACTTTACACAGAAGACATTCAAAATCGCTTCGAAACCAATGTGAACAACATGTGACGTATATTCACAAGCTGAATTCGAGCAATGAAAAATTAAACGATAGAACAACTATATTTTACCTTATAATACAGTACAAATTTTTATACAATATCACTAATTTATCCAAATCAGGGAGAATGCCAAAATCTTACAAAAGTACTCAGCCAAAAGTTTGGCTACTCCGATTCAACTTGGAATGTCGTGTATGAACTGTTCATAGTCCTTGTGCCGCCACCTATCAAGAAAGATATCGGATTTCTAATATGGCGTCACTACGAAACTCAAACCTTGGATAAGGAAACCTTTTTGTCAGCTGTTCTATTGCGCACTCTATGATTTAGAACGGTGATTTATGGAACTACTGTCTACCGGTCACAAAAAGTCTCGCGGAACGACAGAGGGGTAAAAGGGAAGGGGTACAATACACACATTAACTGACCCCCTAGGTACAGGAGCCTACTTATAGCAGGTATGACGGCATGGACTAATTATACGTCACTGAGGCAGGACGCGACCAATCAGATTGCGTTATTTTCACGGGACTTGTGATCGGTTGACAATACATTAGGCTAAACCAGCACTTCGTAAATTGTGGGTCGTAAAGCGAAATGTTGAGGTCGTGAAAATTTGCTTATAACGAATCAGGTATACGTATTATTCACCTTGACTTTGTTCTCGAACCGAGACGAGAGTAAAGAGGGAAGACAACTGCGAAGGTCGAGGTAGCGGCACGCTATAAAGTAACCCATCAAGCAGCGATGTTATTCTTAAAAAAGGGGTAAAATATAATATGCTCTCTCATTTTGGCATTAAACGACTTCTCACTTATTCTCGGATCTCTGGTTTTGCGGACGATTTCAAACAAAAAAGAAGGGTTAGTGAGTTGCTTATTTCAAGCCAGGAAACACTTGCTTATTTCATTAATTTTTGTATACTTGAAACAAATCCTAAAACTACTTCTTTCCATATGTATATTGTTTACCAAATGTAAGAATGTTGAGAGAAGAGGATCCACGGGATTGTATGGGCGAACAGAGAAATGCACGAGACTCAATAAAAGACTTTATTGCCGTTGAAAATAGATGTTTAGGCCTTCGATGCGTGCGGCTCGCACGCTGTCGTTCGCTTGAATGCCGTATCGTTGTCTCAAAATTGTCCTCGTCCAATGACGCGACCCTTGAAGGACGATCCCACGCTTGGGACTCCCAAAGCCAACGGCAGGCGACGTTGCATTTTTTACACAAAGAAACAGAAAAATATTTATTTTTAGATCTTTATTTTATATTTAATTGTAAGACTAACAGAGCGGATGATTAAAATGTCAGCTTTATTAAATAACTGCGGGCGTATTCCAAAATAAGGTATCCTCTTCATTCGTAAGTAATCATATACGACGACAGTCAGAATAAGAATATTCTGCCGCCCCAAAAAACCTTCGGTCGTGAGAACGCTTTCGATAATATACCCGTTTGTTTACGACACCCCCAAGTTAGGGGACTTTCCTTAAGAAGGGTTAATATACGCGAAGGAATAGCGATACGCTCTATCAAAATATACATGGCCTGCCTCGACCTTTTGCTTACTTCAATTTTTCTAATAGGATGATAAAAAGGGCTCATGAATGAAAAACTTTTAAGAAGCGCTGAGCTAAACAATTAAGGGAACAGACTTCTTGTGCCATAACCTGTGCGTGTACTCACACAAACAACGGAAAGCATGCACGCATAAATACATGATGTGCGAAAGAGCACTCGATTTTGTAGGTATCATTTTTTGTCTCGAAAATTGCAAAAATGAAAATTTCGCAGGTACAGCACATACGGGTAGACTTCACCACAGGGTGATCTGGTCCGTTTGAACGCTAATAAACACCATACGTTCAGAAAAATGGTATTTTCGAAACTGTAAGTTTGAGACAGACGCTGATGTAAGCAAATAAGATGGCTGCCGAATGCTGGGTTCGGCTGTATTTTAGCAAATATTGAATGATTTAATGGTTTTTCCACCGATAAAACACCAGACCACCCTTTCTTGAACTAGCACAATATCACAGAAATTCGATTTTTCACAATTTCTCACCTCTGGAAGTCGTAAAATGTAATCTACGATTTGCACACATCGGATGTAATAATAGTTCGATAATTTTCTGTCAGAGGGGTTTATGGTATATGCTAGTTAATTTGGCCACGTTATCATCCATGTCTATGGAAATACAAATCAGCCGGTAAATGTAAGTTGAAGTTTTGTAATTTCTATTTCTACACGTTTTATAAGTGCACACATTTGTGTAGGTACTGTTTCATTTGCTGATGGTCAAAATTGTAACAGTTAAAGACTGCCAACCCCTGTGTTAAAGTGCGGCACACCAAGTGGGCCCAATGGGCCCAGTGGGCCTGGGGTAATCGATAAATAGGTATGATGGATAATGGGCAGTAGAATAGTGACATTATTAGTGATAGTGTTATTACAGTCTCTCGTCGGTGCTTACTCACTTTCCGTTTCTTATTCTGTATAATGACGTTAGATGTCGCACTGTCAATTGTCCAATTTCTCGATTATGTTTTCCTTAATGCCCGATTTTTTCCAACGGCGCTTACATCGATCCGGAGCAGTCCTCGAAGGAGTCTGTAGCCAGTGCTGTAGCCTTAAAACGTTCGAAAAACAGTGATTGGATTGATGTATTCGTATACATTATTAATAAGTTGAATTTTGAACTAATTCGTCAATATGAGCTTAAGCTTGAATCTGATCGCGGCCGCGTGCGAAGGTATGGGCATCGGGGTAAAAGGGACTTTACCATGGAAACTTAAGTATGAAATATTTATAGTTACGACACCTGTTTGATTTTGAACAGTAACGAACGCCTTAATCTTTTATTTTTCATTATCTGATAACAGAAGTGAAATGGCATTTTTCACGTCTATGACCACGAAAACAAAAGATTCAAATAAAACGAATGTTGTTCTTATGGGACGAAGGACGTGGGAATGTATTCCGAGCAAGTATAGGCCATTACCAAACCGAATAAATATAGTTTTAACGTCGCAATTCTTGTAAGAATTTTTTACTACTTTATAAAAATTAAAGTTTTATTATTATATATAAATATTCAGGGATTACGGAAATGAAGCAATCGTGTGCAAAAGTATTCCACACGCTATTGACGTTATTTCGAAAGAACCATTGAAGGATCAAGTTGAAAGTATATGGGTAATAGGAGGGAGTTCTGTGTACAAGGTGTGCGTCATTTATGCAAATTACAATGCATTCTTAACTATAATCTACATGTTCACCTAACATGTTGTAGGCTGCAATGGAGTCTCCTAACTTTTCCCGACTATACTTGACTAAAATAAAAAAGCACTTCGACTGCGATACTTTTTTCCCACCTATTCCTAACAATTTTGTTTTGACCGAGTAAGTTTATTTATTTTTTTTTTTTACGTACAGTTATTTAACTACTTCTTTGTTAAACTACCCTGTTTTTTTCTTTTTATTTTTTGTTCAGGGATCCAAATGTTCCTCAGGGTATTCAGGAGGAAAATGGTATACAATTCGTGTACGAGGTATATAAGCGGGAATAAGATGATATTCGTTCCATAAAATTAATCCTTTCCTTACACAATACACGAACAGATTCAAATTTTTATTTTTGTTGTTTTATTATTAAATAACCCTTAATAACACAAGGTTACAATACCATTTAATGTTTTGTTAATCGGAATATAAGCGAGGTTCCTTAACCAGGAGGCCACTGCATTTGACGACCACCAAGAACATGCAGATGCAAATGGTACACCGATTGTGCACCGTGCTTGCCGTCGTTGATGACTAAACGAAAACCGTCATTGAGATTTTGCTGTTTCGCCACTTTTCGCGCGACTATCAGTAAATGACCCAGCAATGCCTCGTCTTCGTCCCCCGATGTCGAGAGGTGCGGGATCGGTTTTCGTGGAATCACCAGAAAATGCACCGGTGCTTGGGGGTTGACGTCGTGAAATGCAACGCACTAATGCATCAACAGAACAATTTTTTTTTTATCAATCAATACGACACAACTCCAATTGTAAAACGAATTATATAAGAAGACATTAAAAATTTAAATATTCAGCGTATTAATGGCACGCAGAAGAATGTCGAAAGTAATATCACGATACTAACAATAAGTTGAAAATAAACTTGAAAACAAAACATTCAGAAACTAATATTTATGTACAAATAAACTATGATTACGAAACGGTGTAATGACCATCCATTTAAAATGATAAGCCGGCGAATAACCTCAAATAATTTTTTGTAATAAAATACTGGAAATTGAGGGACAATGTGTATTTTTCGTCAAAATTGTTTCCATTTACCTGGTCATCCTCATATATGAATTTGCAAGATATTTCTTTGCGAAGTATTTTGCCGAAAATAGTGTCTCCTCCGGGAGCAGCAGTTTGGGCTTTTTCCACTTCGCTCGCCATTTTTCTCCAGCATGGAGTATGACTTAATAGATTGGTATTTGGGTACAACAGTCGTTTAGACGATGTTATAGCAAGATTTAATAGCAGTTTCATTTCGCATTCCTTTGAAACTGTTTTGATAATAAAATTGAGAAATGTATATTGCAAAATTCTTACCGATTATATTGCATCAACAAGAGAATGCACTATTCAAGATGCCATCTTGGGGACAATAACAGGCGGGTAATTCAACGGCGTGTACTTTGAACTGTACATACGTTACGTTAGGTTTATTTAATGATTATTAACTATTTTTCCTAATTTCGATTTAAGAATAGTAATCCTATATATTTTTGCAAAATTCAACGAGTAGGTTCATGTCCGTGAAGCGCTGAACCGTTCTGCTCGCGGCGTGCTGAATTATTTCAAACGAAACTTATGAATTTTAAAAGAAATCGAACGGATTGAAACTTTGTAATGGGTTTTAATGGAACAATAAAATGAACTTGAACTTGAACAAAATTTAGTTTTAAATACGAATTCTGCTTCCCAAAGATGCTGAACAAAAAAGGGGAAGATTATACAAGGATCACCGCTATATAAAGCTCTTTATTCTTATGGTAAATAATCGTTATTAATTCCAATGTAACTTACATTTATATTTAAGATTAGTTAACGACTAGCCTGATTGGTTCTCTGACTGTATTTCATTTCTTCTTCTTGTCTGTTTCATGACTTGGTAATGTCTTACTATGCCTATAGAGCTTTATAACCAGTAGTCCTTGATAATTTACAATTTTAAACAAAGGACTAAATTCTGATTTGAACATCATTAAGTTTGAATTCAACGCGTTTTTTTTTTAATGGGGCTACATTCAGATTTTCTTACGGTCTAGTTCACACAATACTATATTTATACATACAGGCGGGAATCGCAACAATATAAAACTATAAAATCTATATTTTCTTGTACAGTCTTTTTAAAGGTCCTCCACACACTTCTTTATAAACTGCATATTATATATATATAATATATATCTATATATAAATATTGCTTGTAAACTTAGGATTTATACACATACTGAACATAAAATACAGTATTAAACGGTATTGTTTCGTTTTACATACATATGGCAGTGTACTTTCTGGTTTTCTTCTTCTTTTTTTTTTTATTTATTACGGGGAAGATCCTAGGTCTTCCCGTCAAATCTAACGGGTCAAAGAGGCCCCAGTCTTACAAGAATAACGCTACTTAACGGTACACCCTTATTGCTAACTTTAATTACATAGAAAATTAAGGCATGGAATACCAATATTTAGCGACATTGGAAGGCACACCTAGTCAATCGTTATACGAAATAATTTTTGGTGCGCATTCGTAAACCTATTTATCTACACTGGAAAAACTATTATCTCCTACGTAACTGAGAGCCGTTATAAAATAAATGGAACGTCGATTGGTCGAGACTTAACAGTATCATGGAAACAAAAATAACAGAAATCTTAATTAAATGATATCTAAATAAATAATATACCGTGAAAATTATACGGCCGCCTACCTAAATCAAAAAATTATTTTATATCGTACTGATTAACGGCTTTGTGTGGAATTAAATTATAACGATGCTCGAAGTAATTCAATGGTCAATACGAATTAAATACGATGATAGTTCTACAGATTATAATAAACGTACTTTACAATATCTAAATTAGAAAAGAATATTTATAAATCATACTGTACTATACTCGCGATAAACTATACAATCTTACCGAAAAAAAGAACAAAGGAAAAAGTTCTACAACAATTCTATAAAATAATATGCTTACGTATTTTTGGATACCGTAACGTCAGTCTGCACGTAAAAGAAAAAAAAAGAGAAGGAAACTAATTGAAAAGTGACAAAAATAGTCATGAAAAAGGAAAAAACATACTCATCACGAGTCATCTTCAGCAAAATATTGATGTCTAAGGGCTTGAGTGGCAGTCAGTCGACTGTGAGGATTAAACATAAGTAAATTCTTAATTAAATCTAGTCCATGCTCATTGAGATCAGATATTATCGCCGCGAGAGGTTTCGGTTGCCTGTTAGGAAAAGCTGTCCAACTGAGGGAGACATTCTCAGGCCACTCTTCTTGCGACGGAGTTCCTATAACTCTATAAAAAGTACCGAGAACATACATTTAAATTAGTACTCTTTCCCCGACATACAAGCTAGAAATGCATTTTCATTGACTTACTGAAAAATCCTATCAAGTTGATCACCTTCGCTCGTACCTGGAAACAAAGGTTTGAGTCTGCTCAACTCTGCAAGTATGCAACCCACGGACCAAATATCCACAGGAGTCGCATAAGAGCAACCCAGGAGTACTTCTGGGGCACGATACCACTGAGTTACCACCTGCGCATAAGAACAATTGTAAACCATCAATATGCTCGTACAAACGTTATACATTATAACACATGGTTGTTCTACTTACCACAGAAGTCAATCTCATTTCAAAGTCATACGTTTTTGCCAAACCAAAATCCGCTATCTTTATTCTCCCTTCCCTGGACACCAACAGATTTTGAGGCTTCAAGTCCCTGTGTATGATCCTGTGACTGTGTAAGAACTCGACACCCCTGAGTATCTCCTTGGACATCTGCTTCACCAGATGAGGGGGGATACCTGGCCGTGTACAGGAGGCCATGTAAGAAGCCAGATCCCTTTCCACGTGTTCGAACACTAGCCACAGGGTCAAACCACGATCGAGCCTCTCCGATCTGCCGTCAGCAGAGGGTAGATGCAGGTAATTTCCTTGGCAAACGTCCAGCAGTCTTACCTGTGTACACAATAGCGAATTCGTGTAAATACAAATACAAGCAGATAGAGAATGAAACATAGGCGGGAACCATTTGGGTCTTTCAGAGTTTAGGGACAGAATATTTGCCGATGACCTGGCTAATCCTCCAGCAAACGGAAGATCCTTACGTCGAGAAATCTCTGTGTAAATTTTGTGTAACGTTAGTTTGACGCGTGTGGTAACAAGGAATGCCCGGTTCTTTCTGTAGGAAGTTTATCTATTAGGTACTTGGAAGGTGGTGTTACTAATGGAAACAATGCTTACTATGTGCGGATGTTCGAATCTTTCCAGCTGCTTCAAGGTTGCGATCTCTCTTAAGGTAGAAGTAGGTAAACCATCTTCAGTGAGGGGCACCCTGACTTTCTTCAGGGCGACGACCTGTCCTGTGTTCAGGTCCTTGGCTTTGTAGACGGTCCCGTAAGCGCCGTTTCCGATCAATGACAACTCCTGATACAATGCGTCTTCACCTAGCAGCGAAGTTTGAATTTGCACGTCACTATCTGTGTCAGATCGTTTACTCAAGCTGGATAGTTGTTCCTCGGGCCCACTGTACTTCATTTGCATGATCGTTTCAAAGCTACCGAAGTGGGCCTCCTTCGAACAACCAGCTGTGACTTTCACCGAACCTTCCAAACTAGTCTGTATTAGCTGCTTCGTGCTGTCCAACGATTCATCGCTGATCTCGAACGGACTGGATCCCGACGCGACTCCTGGGATCAGCTCTAACGTCTTCCCGGACAACGACGCCACCACCGATCTCTCCAGCTCTTCGGTGCTCAACTCATGCTCCTTTTCCGACGGTCCTTCGACGGACGATTCGGCGGAGAACTTGGACTTCTTCGGCGGAGTTGGGGACGAGAGATCGGGTCCGAGCTCGGAGCTCGGACGTCGCGATGTCCCAGCCATCACAACATTTCGAGTTTCACCTGAAACGAGAGATGAAAATTAATGCTATACGCAAACGTCTTCCAATGTAGAACGGTTGAATTTAAGAAAGGATTTTGTACGTTCTGAGCCGACAGCTGTGTTACATCGTGTCAAGGTGATCGAAACACAAGGAACGAACGCTTTTTACGATCGATTTCCACAATCCGTTTCGGGTAATTATCGATACATAAATATTGAGCTTCTCGAACGATGTATTAAGATGTAGACGATAAGGTGAAACAATAATTGACTGCAAAGAGAGCGATACAATTGTATGGTGAGACACTTGCGGACTCCCGGAACGCAAATATCGTTGACTCTTGGAGTTTCATTAAAATTATCGTACACGATCGCACCGCTGCACCGTCTGCTACGCGACATCTGCACCAACACCTGCGTTTCGTATAATAGCCCTACCTCGTCGTCGGCTTTCCAGAACATTTAGTAAATGGCAGACCTACATCCTTATACGGTACCTACGGTTAGGGGTGTTCGTCCCTTGCTCCGTTTGTTCGCTCGATAACGAGCGTTCTTGAAACGAGAATTTTTATTCCAAGTGAATTCACGGATTGTTGTATTGTTAAGAAAATTTCAACACATTTTTCACGCGCGTGCAATAATCGGGAGAGACGATTCGAAAGTCGGAGCAACTGCTTCGCAACTTAATACGGACTAACGTAATCGTAGAAACATCGTAGAAAAGGCGACAAATGTCATGCTAGCAACAAAGTTGAATGAGTAGGGCGTGTTGTTGATGATAAATAGCGGGTTGCGCGATACGAAGACCTACTTTCCGTCCTGATAAACCAAGAAAATTCGAACGGGGGCTTAAGGGCCAAGAAAAGGCAAAGCATACTTGGAGTTTCGTAATATTTACATACACCAATAAGCATGGAACGTTAAAAAGTCTACAATGTTATCGCTGCCTAGATTTATGATTATTTATCATTCAACGGTACTTCGTATTCTCAACTTTTCCCCCCTCCCTCTGAGACCGGAAGTTCTTCTATCCTACGAGGTCTCTGTCGAAATCGATGGCGACTCCCTTCGATAACTTCCCTTTCTGACAGATTTAAGTGTAAAAAAATGAAACTCGCTTCTTTGAACATCGTTGGTGGCACTCGACGAAAGTTCGACGCACGCTTTCCCACGAGAAACACGAAACTAAGAAAAATGGGACTTTACGTAGAGCGAAAGAAAGCGTGTAACAGTATCTCGAGATCATCTTGCTGATACACTGTATCCAATGTATCGCCACACTTTTACGAAACGAACCATCCAGTTTGTAACTGCTGGAATATCTAAATTTAAAAAGGAATATGTACTAATAACAGGGATAGACATTTTTTGGGGAGGGATTAAAAAGAAAAAGGAAAAGTGAGAGAGCAAATTGGTGGTACCAAGCAAAGGAAACGATAACACAGGAAAGCTTCGTCCGGGGCTAGATAAAAGATAAGAGGAATCGAAACGGTTGAAAGAAATACAAGGAATGTATAGGAAAGTAAATATCAAAAAGAGGCACCCATATATATATATCACTTCCTTCTCTTCCATTATCTCGTAAACCCCATGAACATTACACATCAGTCTCGTGTATACAAGATTCGTCGGTAAATTGACTATGATTTTTCCCAACATCGACGTCTGATTGCACAACGTGTTCTGTTCTGTTCCCGTATCTTTTAATGGTGTTACACGTGTTACACACTGTTTACGCACTATGTATTACGAAGCGATAAAAGAAGATTCCGTTAATGTACCGTGAATCGTAGCGATGTTTCAGCAACTAGCGAAGACTAAACGATCCACACGAGGTCGTCTCGTTTCGTCGATGAGAGCTCTTTAAATCGTCAGAGAAACGAGTGACGAACGAATGAATGGACCTCGTATGTTCTCGTGAACGAGACCGCAACTTATCAATCAACTATTATCGCTGTTACAATTTCTCCGCGAATTAGAGCAAATTATTTCGCTGGTATGCTAATGCGATCGATAGAAAAAACACCTGCCCAATCGTTTCGTTAGATATTACCTATATACATACGTTGCTCATAATCTACTATTATACTAACGATACAAATGTTACACCGTTAACTTGAAATTATAATGAAATATAAATTATTCAACGGATGATCGAAGAATTGGAAATTAGACAGAGGACAGGAAGCAATATATAGATAGATAAAGAGTCGAAAGTTTCGGTGAGACCGGAAGCGGCGCATAGACGAAGAAAGTAAACAAGGAGGCGCCAGTAGGTTTCAGATTATTCATGGGGTTGACACTATTATCTGCTCGGGTCTTTCACACAACCAACTATTAGTCAGCCCTTCTGGTCGTTTCTATTTCGAAACAGACCCTAACTCCCAGACACTCGAGAATCCAGGAAAAAGTCTCGCGATATCAATGATCCGAAATGTATTATCTACGATTTGAAAATCATTGCGATACTCGAATCGTTCGCGGAAATACGATGTCCGAATCTGCCGTCAAAGAGATTTATCTTTTAAACGATGACTAATCGAGCATGCTTCGTCGATTAGCGCGGTGCTGAATGCATAACTGTTTCAACCATTCCTGGATGTAAGTCGCGAAAATGTGACGATTATCGACGATTCGAGAATATTGTCAGATTTCGCGGTAGTTTTCGAATTCCGTTCACGAGAATCAATCGCGGCAACAATGCGCGCGCGTGAAATATTTTCTCCCGTCGAGGCTCGCGACTGGCTGCATGCTTCGAAGGACAAACGCATCGACGAAATTTGACGCTTTACGTTTTTCAATTCAAACGAGTAATTCGCGATCTATCGCCACGTGGTCGACGACGGTCCGTAAACAAGAAAAAGCGTAAAGGGGGATTTGCCCCCCGCCCGGTAAACGGTTCACTCTTGTCTTATCTCGAGTGTCGCGACATTCCACGTTCTCAGGTTCCGCAGATACGCGCCGCTACCGTAACACAACCGGCGTTCTCACGATGAAAAATCACGAGAAAAATGAAGCGGATCCGAACGTTCCGAGATTCGGTACAACGTTCGAACTTGTAAACGTCCGGAAAACTCTGTCGACGTTGTAATCGGAGGCACGGTATTTGGTTTTTTTTTAGCCTCCAAATCGCGGGCGCTAAGAAAAACGAGCAACAAGTGTCGCGTCTCCGAGACGCGTTTGGTAACGGAGAAAAAGTGCGTAGTTGCATCCGATCAGGCGGTGGCGGTCTTTTGAAAAAAAAAAGAAAAAAGAAAGGAAATAAAGATCGAGAGGTGTTCTTTTTTTTCAGGTAAGGATGCTTTATGCAAAGAACGGTGTCCTCGGAACGACGGGTTCCGTTCGCTTACTCACCGGCTAGGTGCTGACCTCCCACGAGAGAAACTCCGAGTCGACGGCAGCGATATGCGTTGAGAACAAAAACAGAGAGAGAGTGCGCGGTATGTTCCACGTGCCGGAAGCGGTATCAAACGAGTGTCGCTCTGCGTACACGCGCACGTCCACTCTCCTACCCTACGAGGAGACGCGATTACACTTCGCCAACTTGTGGCTTACAAGCGAACCCGAGTCAGCGGGCAGAGAAACGGTGCACAACAACGACAGGATGCACGGTAGTAAGGATACATAACACTTGCGAGACCGATCATAGTTGCACGAGAACAGCACACGACGTTCGAGCACTCGCGAGCGCGAGCACGCGCGCGCGCGTGAGACCATAACCCAACGAATCGTCGTGTAGCCGACAGCCGAGTCACGACGACCCTGCCAGTCGAGAGAGACCCGATGCGATGCTAAAAGTCGACTGCACTGTAGATCGAGCTGAAAAGTACTGACACGACTGACGGACACGCATACGGGCTCTGTCGCTGCCGAGCCCTCGAGGAAGTAGGCCTCTGTCTGGCTGTCTGCCCGCTTGCCTGCCTGGCTCTCGAGGGGACCTCGATCGAGCCGCGCGTTCGCTCGCATCGACCGCTACCGACAGCTGCCACTAGCCCTTCCAACGCTCCTCTACCGTCTCGATCGGCTCGCCAGTATATGCACGCGGAGAGGGAGGTTCGTGAGACGAGTCGACGCGACGCGACGCGAGGCGACGCCGCGCGCCGTTAACAGCTACCTAGGATTCCACGCAGCCCGATCCGCGTCAGGAAGCCTCTTAAATTACCCACTGACAGGACGACCGTCTATCGCTTCGGCTTTATATTACCCCTACGGATGACTTACGAATTACATAGCACGTTCCGGGAAACTCATTGGGACTGACGCTTTAGGGAAGCCCGTGATTCAGGATCATGTTGCTCTTACTAATCCTGTTTGCCGCATGTCTCGTGCGTCGCGAAATTTTCTGGATAAATGAAAAATCTCTCCTTTCGGTTCAACGTGCTTCTGCAACGTTTCAACCGCACTTCCTCCGTGAAGTTTCAGCAGAAGGCCGCGGGATGCGGAGGGACAAAGTAGAGGCAGACGAAGTGAGATAAATGAGAAAGGGAGAGGAAAGGGAAGGAGAGATAAAGAGAGCGAATGAAAACGAGAGAGGGTCGAACCCGGTGGATTCAGAAAACACGATCCTTGCATCCCGGCTCGAAATCCCCATCGTTGGAACAGGACTGACGCGATACTCACATATAAAAGCAGCATTGTCCTCGCGACGGAAGTGCAGCCGAGTTATGCAGCTTTTCGATCGAACCACACTGTCTGTCACTTCGCGGCACACGGTACATATTCGATCGGCGAGAACGCACCCTTCTGTGATTAGATTCCAGCGAAGGAAGTGACGGGTCCGAGATCTTCGCACGCACCACGTGGTTGGTCCGTGAGTGTCTCACGTTAACTTGCCGATTGTCATCATAACGACTGGTGGTGTATCAACGACAGCAGCAGTAGCAGCAGCAGCAGCAACAGCAGGTCGTTGTTCCTGTCGGTGGCGCCAGGCAGCGCTAGTCCTCGCGGAGGAGTCCCGGTTATCCGACTCTGTCTCTCTTTCGTCCTTCGATCAGCGTCCGCTTCGCGTCCCGAAACATGAATGGAATGCTTCCTCCGGCGGCCGATGTATGCCGAGAAACGATGGCTGGCTCTCGAATGGAATGAGCTGAGAGTCTACGGTCCAGGGACGGACCATTGTCACTGGAGCCCTTCGTAGGGCGACCAGTGCACCCGTGAATGCCGGGCTTCCCCGGCGCTCGCGCTCGCGCGGTTCACGCGCCACCATTTTTCCGTGTTCGCGCATACCGCGCGCCGCGACTACCGGAATAATAATCTTTAACGACCGTCCTTCCGTTACCGTTACTTATCAATAAGCGAATTGAAATCCGAACGATCGTAATAAACGCAACGGGGACGGTTTATGTTAGGTCGCAGGGCTCACCCGCGGGATGCTACGGCTGTCGTCGCCATGTGAACTTCATTTTCCGTCCCTACACCCCCGAGGGTCTAATGAAGATAAGAACGAACGACCGATGGTCTCAGGGCGTTGGTTCCTTAATTTACAGGGCAGTTCGTGTTAGCACGTCGAAGGGAAAAGCATACCTATCTCCCCTTACAGAAGTGACAAGAAGGAACGGTCCGTTTCAACGCTCGAATCACGCGCATGGTTTTTTTTCTTTCCTTAATTAAGAGACCGATGTTCGGCGCCGCGATTAAGCGAGACGTCACTGTCACGCGACACAGAGAGGGAGAAAGAAAATCATTTGGTACATCTGCATGCCTACCGAGAGCATACGGTGTACAGTAACGATTATGTACTTTCATGCGAGTCACTGGTTGTTCTCGTGACAAATCATGCTGTACAGTTCATTACGTAATGCCTTGTGCATCCTACTCGTGATACAAATCGATGTTACTTTATCGCATGACTAACTTACCCCTGAGACATTCGCTTTATTAAAAACTCAGAAGCTCGAGTCGATGCCTGTTGACGAATCCCGTTGGCTAGTGTTACTAAGCATATTTGATTCATCATAAGTCACAGGACGGTATTCCACGTAAGCGAGTAAATTGGCAATTCAACTAGGAGAGGCAGGTAATTTCTACGAACAAGCCTTTATGACTGTTTCTCCGGTCGATGATTTGCTCGATCATCGCACTGGCCATTCTTGAATAGAGAAAATAACAGAGTTTTACGACATGGATGTTAACGAAGGTCGGTTCAATGTTTAAAAGAAAAGAACTGTTCCGTTACATGCTGTACAACCAGATTGTATCGACAAACTGGCCATTGTTTCGTCCTACGGCCAGTCGTTAAATTATTCCTTATTTTGAATACGATGGCCCGGAAAAACCACCCAGGGAACCTAATGCACCGGAAACGGTACTTTTATGCAAGTATTGTAATTAAGCCGACGAAGGAAAGGATGCTTTTGTCGATGCATCGAGTAAATAAAAGGCTGGCTGTCGGAAATTATGTCTCCAGATACACCTGGTGAACCTAGCCCCCGTCGAGTACGATATTTTCAAGGCAAACTGAGGAAACACAATGAATCGATTGTACGCTCCTGGCTCTTGGAACATCGCGGAAGCGTACGTCCTAACTTCTTATCATTCATGCTGTGCTTAGCTATCTACCTTGTTGGTTGACTTGTTGAAAAGCGTCGGTTAATGATTTCGAATAACAAAATGACACTGAACGTACACACACACGGCAGGGCACAGTTATAGTCGTAACTGTATACCGACTGACGGTTAAGAACGTCACCTGAAGAATTTATGTTCTACCCTTTCTAGTTATACACGATGCGTTGACCAGATAATACGGACCTTCCAAACGAGTGTCATAAACTGACCTAGCGGTTCGTATAATGAAGCAGTTCCAAGTACCGTTTGTCGCATCGAAACGCGATTATCGGCAGGTTCGTGCTATAAATCAGCGCTTGATACGTGTACAAAAATTGTTAATAAAGCTATTTCTACTCGTTCTCTAACGAGCTAACATTCTGATTCTACAATCCACCATGTCCTACTTATAACCCTATATACCGCTGACTCTTCAATTTTGCGATTCTTGTGGTATCAGCGTCTGTGACTTTGCAAAAACACAGACTGCGCACTATTTCCCGTGTCCCTATCTAATTGGAACGCGTCTACCTGCCTGGAAATGAGTCAGTTCCTCGATTTCACGGAGTTGCCGAGGATTTCCAGGTATACTCTTTGATAGCGTTCTGCAAGCACAGAAGCTAACTTCATCAAAGTCTAAGCACCGATAATCGGTGGGTATCAGCGCTAAGACATTGATGAATGAAACCGTGATGCTTGCGTAGCGTTGGAACAATACTCCGCAAGGAGCCAGCTAATACCCGGAAAGTTTCAGCAAATATCATCAGAGCAATCCAGGTTATGAAAGTTTCAAGGATCTTAGAATTCGAGAAGTAGCACGAGAACCAGCTGCTCTGAAATGACTCAGTATCTCCACTTTGCATAGCCAGTCGGCAAAAAAGGACGGCCGATGATGGAAGTCGAAAAGTCGCAGGATTGGGGGAATCGCGTTGACTAAATAAAAAGAGAGCGGTGTCATAACCGGTCGGGAGTACGATGAACCATCGGCGACAGGAACGACGGGGAAAAGGGACATTCCATCGGTGCGCGTCGTTAATTACCACTTTCACCCGGAGCTAAGGATGCTCATAGGTCCGTAAGCCCGTGGATTTGAACCACTGCGGCCGGGCACGTTTGACGGGGAGCCTTGTTGTGGCAGCCCAGAGCTGCCAACGTTGTTCCCGGCTGCGCCAGAATGCCTTCGGCCTCGCCAAACTAGACGGCAGACTGGTTTTTGCCCAATTTAGATCCCCCATTGTTCGACCCAGTCTGGAATGAAAATAGAGGATGCTCTCAGGCCGTATCCTGACCGCGCGTTGAATAGGAAAACACCGACGAAACGAGCTGGAGATCCTCCAGCTGCTGCTCCATTACTCTGACCAGTCGAATTTCTTCCCTTTTTGTTTAAACGAATGCTGTTCGTTTGAATCTATGATTTTTAGTGGAAGCGAGTGGACTCTATGTTAAGAGGAACAGTGTCCATTTAGAAGAAATGGATATGGACCCTCTCCATAAGTATTTCTCAAATGGATATTTATCTCAAGGCTCCATTTTAGGAATTCTGCACATAAGATTTGCTTTCCCCTTGAAAGAAATTGAAATTTTTGAAGTACCGACTGTCGAAGGTTTGATTATCGACGGAAGGGACCTGCCTTACCGGTCGCCGGTCGTTCAGCGAGCTACCTTTACCATAGCGGATCAAATGAATGCTTTTAGATTGCTACACTGTTTGCAGCTGAAGAATGTTGCATCACAGAAATCGTGTAGATCTTGCAACGTTCACCAAATAGGGTGGAAATGGTTCTACGGAACAATATAGCCTAACAATGCCAAGACCAAATAATTTTACATTCTATTATTCGATCCCGGATGAGGCTGAGTTACTGACCGACTAATTTCATGGATACTTGCCCAACAGGCTACCCGTTACACTGAAATGCAATTTTAATTCTCCGTGCGCTGCTCAACAGACGAGCCTGACCGAGCTTCGGAAACTTTGAGAATAGAAAATGCTGCGACCGCTTTACGTGAGGTCAATGGGTAAATAGAATCCTCTCGTTCGAAGCAGATCTGGAGAAGAATTCTAAACGAAACCCCGAAAAGCGAAACGTTCGATACGAGAAGCCCAGATATCAATGTACACGTGTACACAGGTTTAATTAGGATTGCTCGCGTTCTTTTGAAGGGAATTCGTTCGAATTCGATACGCAGTCTTTTTGCCGGAATGGTACGAAAGATTACGATGCAATTTCAGCAGCAAGCTGACATTCTGGAGACCAATGTTGCTTGACTGATCGAGAAGGCAGAGCCGCGCATTCCAGTCTGGTTTGACCATATGAAGAAAGAAGGAAGAAAGAGAATAAGAAAACGAAGGGTCGTTGCTGTATACACAGCGGAGAACATTACGTTGCGTTTGAAAGAACGATCGAGACGTTTCAGAGAAACTTCTTCGCGAATATTCACACCTGTTGAACTTTCGTGAGTTCGCAACTCTCTCGTTAAATTGCCATAATTGCGAGAAACGTACAGCAACAGATGATCTTTTTAAGCACGAATGTTTAAATACCATGAATTCTAAACACTTTCTTCGGGAGGATATTTATCGTTTCTATTTAATACCACGAGGAATGCGTACATTTTCAAACTTGTTCCTCGAGGTCATTAATGGAGCCTCGAAATCCCGCAAAAAAGGACCGCCTTGACCCGTTCCGTTGCTCCTTTTCTTCCACCCAGATCATTTATCTCCGGGGAACGTTTGTTCCTCGATTATCTTGACAGTGGTTTGTCCCTCGAAGGCTGCGTTCTTCAATCCCATCAACAGTTATCAGTAAATTTGCTTTACTTTTATTCCAGCTTCCTCGAAATTTATTTCATTCCGTTTCATAATTTTCCCTCGTTTACACCTGTGAAGATGCGCCTTTTGGTTCTTCTGCCCTACGAAAATTATCGGCCACGCCCTCGAAATTTATAACAATCATGTTTAATTAGGGGAGATACAGTATCCCCTTCGATTTTCTCGTCTAATGGACTGCCTATCTATTGCTGCTTGACCCTACGAGAATTCTAATTCCCGCTATAATAAAGGCTCGAAGTACCATTTCGGTCCCTACGAACCCTCGAGGGATACCGCAGTCATTCAGGACCTATTGATTTTTTCCATTTAACCGCCGCTTACTGAATCCCGTTATCTGCACGTGCACAGGCTTCCATAGCTCGTGCACCTTGCACAATTTACCCGCATCTGCAAGAGAAATCTAGGCTGTTGTTTTCCAATGATTTTCTTCCCTCGACGAAATCCCGCGTTTCCCTTTCGCCAGAGTAAAATCGCGGAAGGTAAAGGAAGAACAGGGTAGGAACAGGTGGAAAATGGACGCTTCGAGGAGGTCGGTGCACAGGTAGACACGCTTCGCTGAAGAAACTGCAGACGAAGAGAGAGGAAGAAAAGAAAAAGAAAGAGGGAGCTCGGAGTAAGAGATAAAGTTTGAGGTGACCAGAGTCCCGAAAGAATCGAAAGGTAGGTCGAGGTAAGGCTTGTGCGTAAAAAGTGAGCAAGAGGAAGGTGGTTCGCGATTAAGAGACAGATGAAAAGGTGAGAAAGAAACGGAGATAGAGAAATTCGAAAGGTGAGTGGGGAGGAGAAGAGTCCAGTGGACGATAGAGCTCGGGGCATGGTGGAAACGAGCTACCAAGACGTGACGTATACAGTGGTGAAGAGTAGTATAGTGCACCATGGTGTAGCATGGCATAGTTAAAGTGGGAGAAACCGTGTATGACCGTCCTCACCGTAAGCCAGTCCCGTGTGAACGACCGTCAAGCGAACCTCGAACGAAACTCGATCAAGCCTCCCGAGGCTCTTCCTTCTCCTCGATTCAACCTCCTTCGATTTTTCAACGAAATTCACCGAGATATTCGTTCGACCCACGGTACGAGTATCGCGAAACATCGATGGAGGACGAGTTTTATCACAGTCCAGTGATTCGAAAGTCGGATATAGCTGTCTACCGGTGGTAATTTTGTGTCAACTCGATAACACACTTCCAAAAGGATCGGTGAAGTTAAACGCGCGTCGATAGTGTATCGAATAGAAGCAGTGTAGTTCTGTGAGGAAAGGTGTATGCCATGTAGAAACCAAGAAGAAATATCCTGTTAATAATTGGAGGAATTAAAACCGTGTAAAACTGGTCTTCCAGTTTGTAAAATAAGTGAAACGTCTCTCTAATTAGGACACCAGCAGCTGCGAGTGACATCAACCCGCATAAGCGAGACGCGACGTGGAAACGTTTGGTGAGCTTAACGAGTGGAAAGCTGAAAAAGCGCGAGAAAGTTTGGGGGAAAAAAGGTGGAAAATCGAGGAATAGATCGCGAGAAAGGTGGAAAAGAAGGTGAGACGTACTACATCGTACGAAAAAGCTGACTCGTTCTTGTTCACGAACGCAAGAACACACCGGACCTAGCTGCGGCCAAGTAGGTCAACCGGCGTGCGCGAGAGTGCGAGACCGAATAAAAGAGAGGAAGAAGGGAAAGAAAAAAAGAAAGAAAAGTATCGACGGGAGAAGGATTGAACGAAGAAAGGAAGGAAAGAATGGCGAGACGAGGGCATTCGAGTTTCCACGATGCTCGACGTTTTTACTCGGCATAGGTTCGCGATCCAAAATGGCGGCGATCGGCTGGTATCGTGGCACGATTTACAACGATAAAGACTGGTCCAACCACCGTCGGTGTTGCTAAAGAACTTCTCTCCAGTGTCCTTGACAATTAGCCTGACCTTGATCGGAAGGTGCAACCACCGTTCGACCGCAACGCTCAAGGATACCAGGATGCCAGGACTCGCGGGGTCGAAGGTCCTCGTGACCTTGTCGCTGCTGATTCTTTCAGGTAAGTGGATGCCGACTCAAGGTTACGCTTATGCTTAGTGCAAATACACAGGGTTTCCATTTCTGCGGAAACTTTGACGTACGGGTAGATTCATTTTTAAAACGCTTATGGAATTAACGCGTGAACCTGTTTGATGGGACTTTATTAAAGAAGCCACGTGCGGTCGAGTTTTAAACCGGTACCTTGACCTCTGTCGAAAATCTCCTGATGTCCGAGAGACAAGATAGTGAACCAAAAGTGTCCATCGAGTTACAATAGGGCCGTTTTTACGACATGCTACTCAAACCGAGACTTATCTACTGAAAATCGGGAAATTTGTAAACGTTATATCTTGAAAACTAATTAAAATCGAGTGTGTACACTAAAGCTTAATGAATTCATCTTGAGAAGCACTATTACATGAACTGATAAAATATATATGGTTCCATTTAAAAAACAAAACTTGACCATTATATCTCTCAAACTAATAATGCAAAAGATTTTTCACTTCGGCCAAAACATAGGCACCCTTTTAACGTGCAATTCCCATATCAACAATCTTTTGTACCATTGATAGTTACGGAATAACGGAATTATAACACTTAAGCTGGGACACCCTGTATACGTCGTCGAAAAGCGATACTTATTTATCAATGAACACTGTAATAAGTATCCTCAGGAATGCTTGCATCCCTAACACACAGCCAGAGGGTGCTTTCACGGGAATAATCATACAGATCGAGCAATCGACTGGTAATTGCAGCGGAAACTGATAACAGTCGATGATTTACCATGTTCCGCGATGTAGATAGGTAAGTAGGTATACATCCGGCTCTACCAAAGAATATCAACAATTTACTATAAGATTCCACCATAAAGTTGTGGCTAGAATTCAAGGAACTCGGTGGAAAAAAAGAAGGGTTCGTCGACCTGTGGAGAGTTATCTCGAGTATAAATATTCAAAAGTCGAGTAAAGCTGACGGTAATTAATTTCTCTCCTCGTAATGGAGTATCAGGCTCTCCATTGAACACGCATAGCGTTAACAAAGCTCGAGTAATTAAAAAATGAATACATTGGGACGTTGTTTGAAAGAAACATGCGTCACAGTCGCGTTTCAAAAGCAACAGAGGAGAAAGCTGCAAACATGACGCGCATTCGTGTCCTGGCACGTACCTGTTACTCAGAGATTTTCACATCCCAGAGTAAAAGGTTCGTTCGAAAGCGCTAAGAAACATTTACGCGTTCACAGTTTGCCGAGGAGAGCTGAAATTCTCATAAAAATTACAAAATTCTTGAAAAGGGAATCGAGAAACTCGTCGTTCGATAACAAATACGTGGACGCAAACGGTTCGTTGACCTATGCAAATTGGACAGTTTTTCAGAACTTAGGTGCGGCTTAATCGCCAAGGTCCTCGGGTCATCGACCAGATTCCACGCGCGATTAAACGAAATGAAAAATTATTTTTACGAGCTCTCTTCTTCCAACTTGCAACTTCAACTGGTTTACGCAACCAGAAGAATTTACATGAGACGTTTAACGTCATCGTTAACGTGGACGAGCCACTGCTACAAAGAAACGTATCCGGCATGGGGTTTCGTCACTCGACTTTCGCCCAGACGCGTTTGCCGTGAAAGTGTCACGAAATCGCGTCAGAACGGAAAGTCCATTGGTTCACCGTTCAACATTTCGTCTGCTGGATGAAGAAGACAAATTTTCATGAAAATCCTCCTCGAAAGGACAAGTGGACGATTGCCCAAGATAATGGTTAAATTGAAAGAGGATCTGAAGAGATAGTCGAACGTGGGTCGTGTACGCTCCACGTGGCAGGGTGCGTGTTAACGAGTCCCGGGGAACACGTGTCGAAGGTCGCCCCGACACCTGTCGAACCCCGAGGATGGGGCTACCAAATGTCGTGTTCGCCAGCGAAAAGAATAAATATTGGGCTGGAATGGTGTACCGTTAACTCTGCCGTTACCGCCTCGAGTTACCGTCGCATAGCTCGGTCTACGGTCTTTCACGGACAAACCCCCTTCGACGTTTCTTTCTTCTTGCTTTCAAGTCGTGCCAGACGTTGTTAGAATTGCGTCACGGGTTCGAACGACCCAATTTGCGGCGTCAGACAATCTACAGGGTGTTTTGGTGGACTACGTTCGGTCTACATCAGTGGTGGCCAAAAATTTCCAAATATTATTTATCGACTGTCTGACGTGCCAAGTAGTTTTTTTAATATATTTATTTAAATAACTAGTCAGCAATTATGTTAGCTATTAGAAAAAAAATTGAATCTATAAATTCGTGCCAACGTAAAGACGTGCCATCTTTAGGTTTGCCACCACGAGTCTACATAAGTAACGGGGGTGATCCTAAATTCGCGTGTATCTTCATTCATTATCTCGAGCAATTGTTAACAGCGTGTAATGGCCGTGTTTCCGAATGGTCTCACCAAAATTGAGAACTCAGGTTCGGTATATAACCTAAATTGACTACAAGAAACCGATTGAAGTTGGTTTCAGAGCTGGATGTCTTACCGTTTTCGAGATATCGTGGTAAGGTTTGGTTATGTTAGGTTAGGTTCTGTGTATGCGCAGTACCGAATAGCGCATGCTCAGTATCAAATGGCGCATGCGCAGTATCAAATAGCGCATACACAGTCCCAAAATTGTACAAAAATTTCTTACCACGATATCTAAAAAATGGTGAGACATCCAGCTCTGAAACCAATTTTAATCGGTTTCTGGTAGTCAATTTAGGTTATATACCGAACCTGAGTTCTCAATTTTGGTGGAGCAATTCGGAAACTTATCCCTCGTAATCAATGACAAAACGTAGATAATCGAAGAGACAAAAGAGGGTGGAATGACGGGCATTAAAGGCAATTGGGAACAAGAATGAAAATTAATGGACGAGGAAACGCGGTCGTTAATCCCTGTACACGCGAGATTCCATTAATGTGATTCAGTGGTCGGTAAATATCATCGTTACATAGATATCTCGTCAGGCAATCGAAGGTATCTAGAACCGGTAATATTTTTTACGGACGTTTTCCGCACAACACAGAAACTATGTTACCTCGTTACCTCGTGAGCCGCACGTCGTGTTTACCATGAACTTCACGCGAGCTCTTGCATTTTCTCAAAGTTATTCGTCCGTGTCACGACAGCCTATTATCTCTACATCTAGTATGCCCAATAGTAAAAACTAATTACTCCATAGAGTCGGTGAAATTTTCGGCGAATTCAACGGGGCGGTCAAAACGGTGAGGCCGTTAAATTAGCATTGCTAATTATTCCGGGCAATGACTTATCCGGATGAGGCAGACGCAGAAGAGCCTTGGACCTGTTGAAGGATTCAGGACACCGCGAACCTGACCAACAGACTGCATTCCCCGTTCGCTGCGACAGAATCAACGATGCAATTCACCTACATTCTCACGGGATCCCATGCTCTCACGTTAGGAAGGTTATGGTGTTCGCCAACACCGTTATCCGTTCGCGGCATGCAAGCCGCGTTTATAATTATTATTTACACGACGCCTCGATCCAAATAGGAAACGAAAGTCTTGTTAACAAGTTAGGAAATTGATTCGTCGATCTTATCTGCGGGATAGATCATAGATCGCAAAGGGGTCGTTACGCGCGATCCCAAGATCGCGAACGATTAATTAACTCCTGATCTTTATAATTTAATAAAATTATAGGTATCGAAATTTTAATTTGTATATCGTTAATCAAAGCTTCCGAGTGCGCTCGAGATATCAAATGCTTTTTAATTTACCCAGATTCTCACGCTGTTTCGTAGCATCTTCGCTCTCCCCGCGTAATGTATACCTCGGAAACTAAGTTAGCTGCCTTACTGTAACCTCGGCTACAACGAACACCGTAATCTCGTCGACGGTAATACGTAGTGAACCAACAATGGCTCTACCGTTTCCACTTGGGAAAAAGAACAAAAATGAACCGAGACACACGTATGTAACTGTAGTTCCGAGTCGGACGATCTTAATCCTTGTACGAACTGATCATATAATGTGTTTTCAGAAATTACATAGGGTTGTTGGTGAATGACAACCGTGTCTTTACAGGCACAGGGAGATTAAGAAACTGTGTTCTCACGTTTGATTTTCTTAACACTAAAACTACCTTTGAGGCACATTTATTTTTCAGTTGAAAATAATGTAGAAAATTAAACAGATAAAGGATAAAAAATAATTTAATATATACATCTATTCTTTATTTCGATAATAGCCAACATACATTTCAACAAAAATACGTCGATGAAATTTATGAATTAAAATAAGAAACTTGAAACTAATCATTTTCAATGGTTTGGTAGTTTTAGTATTAAGTAAGTGTTCGAGTCTCAGTTGAAAATCAAATAGATAAAGAATTAAACATAATTTAATATACAGGGTGAAGCATTTAAACAGGTCTTCTGACTAACTCGATTGCTATTGATAGAAAAAAAATGGGTCAGACGAAACTTGCTTGGTGTAGAGAATGGCACAATTCTATGTTAATAGTTTTTTTTGTAGGTGGACGTATTCTACAATCATATTCTACACTCCCAAAATAATTTGGGCACCTTGAAACGCCCTATTAGACAGTACATAGAAAAGTGTATCATTTTAATTTAAAAAACGTCGTTGAGTTTTATATGTCTTCTACATGTCCACCTACTAAAACTCTATTAAGGTAGAATTGTGCCATCCTCAAAATCAAGCAAGTTTCATCTGATCCACTTTTTCTGTATTACCAATAGCAATTGAGTTATTCAGGTGGCCTGTTTTAGATGCCTCACCCTCTCGATAATAGCCAACATACATTTCAACAAAATACCTTGATAAAATTTATAAATTGAAATAAAAAACTCGAAGTCAGTCATTTTGTCCGGTTTGGCAGTTTTAATATTAAGTGTTCGAGTTTGTTGAAAATAATGTAGAAAATTAAATAGAAAAAGAATGAAACATAATTTTAATATATACATCCATTCTTTATCTCGATAACAGCCAACATACATTTCAATAAAATACCTCGATAAAATGTACAAATTAAAATAAGAAACTCGAAGCCAGTCATTTTGTCTGATTTGGCAGTTTTAATATTAAGTGTTCGAGTTTGTTGAAAATAATGTAGAAAATTAAATAGAAAAAGGATGAAACATAATTTTAATATATACATCCATTCTTTATCTCGATAACAGCCAAAATACATTTCAATAAAATACCTCGATAAAATGTACAAATTAAAATAAGAAACTCGAAGCCAGTCATTTTGTCCGGTTTGGCAGTTTTAATATTAAGTGTTCGAGTTTGTTGAAAATAATGTAGAAAATTAAATAGAAAAAGGATGAAACATAATTTTAATATATACATCCATTCTTTATCTCGATAACAGCCAAAATACATTTCAATAAAATACCTCGATAAAATGTACAAATTAAAATAAGAAACTCGAAGCCAGTCATTTTGTCCGGTTTGGCAGTTTTAATATTAAGTGTTCGAGTTTGTTGAAAATAATGTAGAAAATTAAATAGAAAAAGGATGAAACATAATTTTAATATATACATCCATTCTTTATCTCGATAATAGCCAACATAAATTTCGATTAACATAAACCTCGATAAAATGTACAAAATAAAATAAGAAACTTGAAGCCAGTCATTTTGACTGGTTTGGTAGTTCTAGTGTTAAGTGTTCGAGTCTCATCAACAGCATCTCTTCAGCCTAATCTCCATAAAGGTGTTCCTCTAGCGTATCAAGGAGAATCAGAGAACATCGAGAGCATGATGTTCGACGAGTAGAACGAACCAGCGGTCAGCTTAATTGCGGTTGCGAACGAACAACTGTTTGAAAATTCGTGTCGCTACGAACGTTCCTTAACGAGCAATTACCATCAGCTTCGCGCTATTAAAATCACTTGATCTCGCAAGTACTTCGTCATCTCCGCCGCAGAGTAATCAGACTTATCGATTCATCTCTTTGAAATGCAAGTAGAAACGTGCTCCGTTTGTTAGAAAATATTAATCTCCGATTTATCGACGAAAGAATCATTCATTTTTCTAAATCATGTTCTTTAACTAAACGAACGTGCTCCGTTAGACTGGTGCTCTCATTATCCCGTTAACAGCAGGAACTGTCTCGAGGCGGAGCATTCCACAAAACAGTCGGTCAAAGACGGTGAAAGGTTTGAAAAAGAAGGAAAAAGTCCGCAGGAAAACGATACTATAATATGCACACTTTCTACGAGACAAAGCTGAAGAGCCAACCTGTCGTTTGCGGCTTGCTGCTTTCGATGGAAACGTGTGGCCGTGCACGGCACTCCGTGTTCAATTTCGATCGGAGCGATTAATTATGTCGGTTAGTATTCCAGATCTCCAGGCGATATTTAGAACGGCCAGGATCGTTATTATCGTCCCGCGATCATCTCGACAGACTACATAGGAAATTTTAGTTTCACTTAAATTGCTTTGCGCGTCGTTGAATCGCTGCATGGAAATCTTCCATTGTTTCTGTCCCCGGCTTGCCATGGAATTTCAATGCGTTTGCATCGAATGCGATGGCGAGCTGGCTGGTATAGTCATGTGTGACAATGAGAGAAACATGTTGTTTCAGGGGGTATTTTCATTTAGAATGGTCACTTTTAGGTGATTTTTGAAATTAAAGAATCCATCTTGTACATATTGGTGTACACAGTGCCGGCTTTGGGAGGGGGCGCCGCAGCCCGGTGTCCCTTAGTAAAGCTGCTATGTAGTTTAATAATTTTTACAATCTAACTACAGATTCATCGTTTCATGTTATGACCTTGTCTTTCTTTCTTAAAAATTTTAAGCCCCTGAATGGGCGCCACGATAATCTTGCCCAGGGCGCCAATATTGCTAAAACCGGCACTGGGTGTACAGTACAAACAAACTCCTTTTCATTATAAGAAAAGTAAATATGATGCTTTTCTGATTGAAAAATGAGGTGGTTAACCTTTTGAAACATGGCGGAGCTAAAAATGTCCCACCTTTTTGATTCCAAAATATGCATGGTGGGATGCTTTTTATAACAATTTGAAAAATTAAAATTAATTGACACAGAGGTTTATATTGAAACCTATCTATTTCAACAGTTCACTGTACGCCAATGTATTTTAATCAATACCATTCATAGCATGGTGGGGCTGTTTATATCCCACCCATTAATTAATTTTTTATTAATTTCATGTAATTTTATTTCTCCATTAATTCAAATCAACTTAATTTGTTAAATTTTATAAGAATAAAATGTCCGTGCAACATGGGTCTTTTCATTGCCTAAAATTCGGTGTCTCAAAGAGTTGACGGGTTATGATCCTCGAGGAAATCGTAAACCGTTCGATTGTGTAATAGAACGTAATCCACGGGACGTAACATTAAGACACTGCTGATTGGGATCCCGTAATTGATTCCAGACAAAAACTACCGCTCGAATATCGCCGATGTCGATGAACCTTTTTTTCCTCCCTCCCCGCAGAAAGCGGAAGGTGCGCGACAGGAGGAATGTCGAGGGAATGAAAGAAGGAGGAGGAAAGAGATAGTAGTAATTTCATACTCGTCACGTCCACGGTTGGTCAAACCACTCGATACCGGCCTCGAGAATGTCAACCGTTCGAGTACCGTTTCCCTTACCGATCGGCCATGGATCTTTGCGATTTTTTGCCACTCCACGAACCCTTCTACCATGGCTATCGACAGGTTTCTTAAGGCTTCGACCGGGTGATTTAAGTTAAATGCTCGATCGATCGAACGTTCGAGGAAACGTGGAATTACTTTTACAAAGAATCCACGATTCATTGTTTTCGAAAATGCAAAATCACTTCTGGTATATCTTTCGTGACATGTAATCGATTCAATTTTGTACAGGTGTTTCGGCTATCCAAAATGATCGAACATCTTCCCGGTCCTCTAAAGAAGACATCATCCTCAGCTCGTATACAGGGCCTGAGAGAACGTCCAGCGTGTTTCATCGCGATGCATCGCCAACTTTCCAAAGAACCGTTCCAGCATTTCAACTGGAAAGCTCGAAAAGCGTCAATAACTATGACAAAGAAGAGATCAGGTTCGAAGACAGGAATACCAGGCACGAGGAATCTATCGACGAGCTAACGTCGTCGAAACACGTCGATCATATAGACGGGAACAACATCGAAGTGAAACCGGGGGAATATTATCAGTAAGTCTTTCAAAACAATTTTGTCGATCTACGATTTATATCCGCTATAATTCTTCTCTTTTTTTCAATAGTATAACACCCACAACGAGCGAATCCATGTCGGGGGAAGGACAAGGGGCTCCGCAGGGACCAAAACTCTTGTCGGAGCCCCACCAACTAGCTGGAGTGTCAAACCAACAGGCACACTACTTGCAAGCAATAGATCAACAAAGACGGGCACGCCAAGAGATCCCCAGGATCTATAGCGAACACGCTCCACCGCCTATCCTGCAGACCGCTTCTCCAGGAAACCGACAGGCGAATCCTGATATACAGGACATCATCACGGGTATCGTGAAATTGTTGAACGGAAACGTGAATGTCGCTGCCAACACGGTCAGACCCTTGAGGCCGATTCAAGCCACCAGGTAATCAGGTTGATTATTACCTTTCTAAGCAACTGTGGGATTGGAAGGTTTTGCAAAAACAAGCTAATGGCCTTAAAAACTAAACTAGTCTAAATTGTTCTAAAAATATCCACTCGCTATTCTGTTCTACACAAATCTACACCGTTCTACGCCAGACCACTCTGTTCCGCCCTTCTTGACTCTCAAAATCACTCTGCCCGCTTCTTCCTCCATGAGCACCCTTGTCACCAGGTTATTGTCGAAGTGACCCTAGTGGGGTTCATAACCCGCTCTACCGTTCCCAAACTTTTGCTTATAGCGACGGTGTTCAATGGCGCTTATTGCACCAAAAAATAAATCTACCCCCCAGCAGCCACCACCCTCTAAGCGGGCCGGGTTTGGAAGGTTTTGCAAAAACAAGCTGACGTGTAAATGTATTTTTAATGGCCTAAGAAACTAAACTAGTCTAAATGTTCTAAAAATATCCACTCGCTATTCCTCGCTGTTCTGTTCTACACAAATCTACACCGTTCTACGCCAGACCACTCTGTTCCGCCCTTCTTGACTCTCAAAATCACTCTGCCCGCTTTTTCCTCCATGAGCACCCTTGTCACCAGGTTATTGTCGAAGTGACCCTAGTGGGGTTCATAACCCGCTCTACCATTCCCAAACTTTTGCTTATAGCGACGGTGTTCAATGGCGCTTATTGCACCAAAAAATAAATCTATCCCCCAGCAGCCACCACCCTCCAAGCGGGCCGGGTTTGGATAAATTGTCGACCTATTGGGTTTGCCAATCATCGTTTCCGGGCACCTAACCCAACACTTAACTCATTGCCGGCGTAAGGAATGTTGATATTAGGACGAAAAAGTTAACCTGAGTAGGTTAACAACTTCACCTACCAGTCACTCATTTCCATATTCCCTCTCTCATTCACACCTCAATGCCTAAACTATAAATTTAAAACCTAACTACGGCAACGCCTGGTACAGTTCTACAAACCGTCACCAGCCGCCTGCGAACCATCTATGTCCTGAGTGGCTCGGTCATAAAATCGTCCACGTATACCGCAGACAAAGAGGAGATATAACAAGAGGCGACACTCCGGGCGGCACCTTTAATGTCGACGATTCGCTGTCCCTTTAAATGGGTTGTATCAACGAGCGGGAAGTTTGAATGAATTGGATGTAATACTGTCTTTTCATAACAACCTTTTATAACTAGAAACCTTTTTGCATCGTCAATTTTTCTGTATACTATTAATCGAAGTATTTACATTAATTTTACATAATTGAAGGTGTCAAATTTCAGTTCAAGGTGGGGGTGGGGGTGGGGGTGGGTGGTATCATATTTCTGCTGAGGGTGTCAAATTTCTGCTGAGTCAGCAAAAAAAATGCTGACACAAGTGAATTAGAACCGGCCTAGTATCACTACTGTGGGAAAGTAAGAAATATAATAAAATTATAATATTAGAAAATATATTTGAACATAAATTACACAATTATACAAGAGGATGAGGGAAGGTTTCGGATAATATATTTGAAGTCTTCTATCTTTTTAACGCAAGTTTTAAAATCCCTATTACTATATTTAAGTGTATAATAAATTTTTAATCTAATAAATAACTTTAATAAATATTGAATAGGAAAATTGTTACAACGATGAATAAAACCATAAATAATACATATTTTTACCTACATGGGTGCGAAGTAAAATAGAATTCCTGGTTTATGCCATAAACTCTTGCTTTTTGGAGCATTCTGACAAAGAAGTTTCCACAAAATAGGATATCTCCGTAAATCCACAGTACAAACTGGCCGGGCATTCACGACTGTTCACGGCCGAAAACGAAGATTGCCGAATGGACCTTTAAATGGGTTGTATCACTTTGTCTCCCTCTACAAGTGGTTTCTCTCTCAGAGTGTCGGCTCTTATTATACCTACTCTTTGCCGCGGGTATTAGGCTCTAACCGTCGCACCCCACATAACTATGGTTCATTACCAAACACGTAATTATCTGTTTCAGGATTAACAACAGAGGTCCGCCGAGAATATCCGACGTCCCTCCATTACCACCTGATTTCGATACACCTGGAATGAATCCTCCCCCTCCGCCGGATCATCCTTATCCCTTCGAAAAACCACCAGCCCCGGACAGACCCCTGGTGAACCAACTACCCCCCGAGAGGCCAATCAGACCCTTCGTGAACGGCGTTCCACTGCCAGAACAAATCGTTCCGCAAGGAAATCGTCCATGGACTTGGAATCGTCCTGGTTCGAACAGGCGACCAATTCCTCCGTACAAACCGCTGCCACCGTCCTCGGAGTCCGCTTTCAATCGGGAGAAAGAACAGGAGGACAAAAACACGAAACCTGACGCAACGTCGACAGAAGAATCCTCGACGAAAAAAGAAGATCAAAGCGAAACTACCACGAACGCTTTGGAGAACACGACCAAGTATCACCAGGAGGGTGACAATCAAAAGGTCAGGTACGATTCGAAGACCACGGTGAAACCAGCTACAGAGAGTATTACGAAAAATCCTGAATCTGGAAATTCCATGAAGAAGGATAACAAACATCAGTCTCCGTCTAAAGAGAACAAAGTGAATAATCATAACGCATCGACCCCTCCAACGGAATCCAACAACGTTAATAAGATAAATAACATGAAACAGGAAGATTCGGCAAAACCTGTGATACCGTTGGAAGGTTCGGTGAAACCAACGAAGTCCACGAAAATCAACGACACACAGAAACCCAATTCCAGCGTGAACAACGAAAAATCTATCGACAAGCCGAGCGTGTCCAAGACCCCGATAAAATCCTATTCCACGTCCACGCTGAATATCGAGACCAGCTCGTCGGTCCATGTAATCGAGCCTACGACCACAAAAACGGTCGTTCAATCGACCACAATCCCCGTGAATAATAGTGCAAGTTATACGCCAATTGCGCCTAGTATAGTGGCTTTAGAACCGAGCAAATCGTCCGATTTTGAAAGTACCATTACCACATCGAGTGTACCAACACCGACGGACAGTTTACCATCGACATTCACGAAAGGCTCGTCAATAGCGGACAAAAGTATAATCCATACTCCTGCTTCCAATACGTTCACAAAGAATTCAGGTAATAGAATACACGTATTTTTTTTTTATTCGATAAAACAAAGAACTTTTCAAATACAATCGTAGGGGTAGGCTGTGTATAGATATAAAAAGGGAAATAAAATTACAGCCAAAGGGAAATAAGCTAACGGTCGGTAAAGGGTTAATTAATTCCCTTTGCACGGCTTATCATGCTCAATTAATTTCCTTTGTAGCTGCTACGGATCGCTATGCTTACCGACCCCGACCTGGGATAGTCCTTGACGACACCTTGGATTACACGGGCAGCCAAGGATTGGCTACTCAACGACCTTACGCACCACCGAGACATCCACCTCTCGGTGATATTTTTGATGTCACGGTCTCGGCTATTCAAGGACCAGGTGGCGCAAGTTCTGGTATACATTCATGCGTTTAATCCTTTCCCTTTGTACCACGTATACGAACTTGTTCATTGTTGACCACCTTGTGAATTAGTATGAAAATCCTGGGGTACTTTTCTTTGTTTTATTAGGGGAAGGTGTAAGGGTGCCGGTAAACGCGGACGTAATTCTCACGTCGGCGGTCGAGGGTCAAGGATTTGTCAGCATCGACGGGAAAAGAACGTACTTGAACCTATTCGAGAACACAGATCGAACATCGACGCACGTGCAACCGCAGCCTCAGCCGACCAGAACCCAATCCCCCGCCGTCGTCGGCACTGGGTTCGTATCCTTAACCCTTTCGTTAACGATGCTATTCGAGGGATGACATTTTCTTTCTACAGATTTGCTGTGCCGCAACCGGACCCACCTACGGTGACTCCGAGGCCCAGCGGACCGATTCGAAGGCCAACGTTCCACAGGAGGCCCACCCAACCACCGGTCAGGATAGACACCTGCATCGTGGGTGACACGAGTACTTGCGACATCAGTCAACACGAAGCGTGTGCCACCGTTCAAGGGGTGTCTGCTTGTCACTGTAAACCAGGATACGCGAGGCTACAGCACTCCTTGCCGTGTAAAAGTTCGTACAAACTTGTTCGAGAGCCAAATCGAGAGAACCTAGATTAACACGTTGAATGCCGTTTCACCCATATTTGAGTGACGCTTGAATCGCCAAAGAAAGCCATTATCTATATTATTAGGGATTTGGTTACTTATCTAATTAGAAATATTTTTGCTAGGTATTTGAAATAACAAAATATTTGGAAAATAATAAATAAAATTTTTAAAAATATAAATGTTATATTTGGTTACTTATCTAATTAGAAATATTTTTGCTAGGTATTTGAAATAACAAAATATTCGGAAACTAATAAATAAAATTTTTAAAAATATAAATGTTATATTTGGTTACTTATCTAATTAGAAATATTTTTGCTAGGTATTTGAAATAACAAAATATTCGGAAAATAATAAATAAAATTTTTTAAAAATATAAATGTTATATTTGGTACTTATCTAATTAGAAATATTTTTGCTAGGTATTTGAAATAACAAAATATTCGGAAAATAATAAATAAAATTTTTAAAATATATAAATGTTATCTAATGAAATTTTCAATAGCGTTTGCCTGGCAGTCAACGTGTTAAACAGATGATTTCTGTTGTTAGAAATCATCAGTATCGTGGTGTCGATGAGGGTGGACAAAATCTACGACAGGAAAGTCGTGTGGGATCGAGGATTCACAGACAAAGATTCCGAACCCTATCAAACTTTGGCTTACGAAGCTAATCGAGCTGTGAGTGAAATTAACGCTACGATTTGCAATCAAAAAATTTTATAGAATATTTGAAATAAATGTTTGAAATGTCCCAGATCGAATCCGCCATGTCGATGACACCGTTTTCGGACGAATACATGGGGTCCTTGATCAACGGTGTGTATCAAGGGGATATAAGCCAAGGCCAAGGGGGTGTCTTTGTAAACGCAACCCTGAAGCTCACATATGAACCGAGAACAATAAGACCAAGTTTAGCAGGGGAGTTGCAGAGACATCTGCTCGGGGTTATTCATAGAAGGAGCAATAATATAGGGAACAGCGCTCTATACGTTGATAGTCCTGCTGGATCTATATCGAATTTACAAGGTCAGCATAAAAGACTACACGAGTCATACGTTCACTTTTTTACAATAAAATAACGATTTATATTACTTTTTGCAGACTTGGACGAGTGTGCTTCGTCAGAACTGAACGACTGCCATTCTTCGGCAATTTGCATCAACAATTGGGGTGGATTTACTTGCACTTGCAATCCAGGATTAAAGGATCCTCACAAGGATGATCCTAACGAATCTGGTAGGACTTGTATCTCCTGTCCTTCGACCTATTGCAACAATCGAGGCTCTTGTTCTTACCAAGGCGATCATATGCAGTGCTCGTAAGTAAATTAAACTTTTCAGTAAGAACAAACAAGTTTTGTCTGCTTACAATTATTTATTCTATAGGTGCACTGGTAATTATTATGGTGCTCAATGCGAAGTCGATGGAGAGGTCCTGGGCGTAGCGATAGGGGCGTCCGTAGCAGCTTTAATCATTATAGTCCTGACATTAGTATGCCTGGTCATGTGGAGGTAATACTTTGGATAAAATTTTTTAGAAGATTTTCTTTTGTGTAGCAAAGTAACAAAATGTTGTTTTCTATGTGTGTCACAGTCGACGATGGTCTCGCGAACAAAAATCGGTCGGCTCACCGGTGTACGGTTACATCCAGGGTGGCATCCCTGGGACGCTTCCAGGAACTCTGGCGAGGGTTGGTTCTGTGGGCACCCTCGCTTCCGTGAAACAAGGACCACCGACCAACTTGCCGCCGTACATGTGGGCACATTTTGGCGACCATATGGCAACTGCTAACGTATACGCCGTAAGTTATAGGGTTGTATTTCGAAGGACGAGGGTTGAATTTATGTTTTTCCAATTCGGGGGTACTTTAATCCTTCGAGTGCTATGGATGCATATATGCATTCAACGAAAGCTATTTGTGTGGACTATGGCGTATAGGAATTACAATTATAACTTAGTTGCACCCTGCGTATTCAATCAACATAGTAGCAAAAAGAGTATTCCCTCCCCAACGATTGCAACCGCTATGTGCGTGCCGTCCGCGCGAACTGCTTCCGCTGGGAGTATTCATCACTCAAAGGGTTAAAACTGAAGGTATATATTTATTATTCTTTTTTTTTTAATTTTAGACGGAACCCATGGGACCAACGCGGCCAAGTTCTGCCGTGTTCGGATATCCACCACTGAACGTCCATGGAACGTTACCACCAGTACCTCTGCCAAGACTCCAAGCTCCGCCAAGACCGCGACAAAGACACCAACCCGATCCCGATAGCTCGGATTCCGAGCCACAGGACAAGGACAGGGCCGATCTGATCCCCCAACACAGCGGTTTTCATGTTCCCAGGCCACGATCTAGATCATCTCTAGCCGTAAGCATCGGTTATTCAATTTTATAAACGTTACCATCCATTTCAGCGCGGTTTCGTGCTCAATGGTACTTCTATTTCAGAATCAAAGCGGAATTTACAATGACGTGGAGTACGACCAAGGTGATGTGCACCATTTATCGAAAAACAATATCCCGATGTCCACTTACAGGCCGTACTATCGAACGTGAGACACGTGAAAAAAAAAAACCTAGCTGTACTATTTAAAAGGACAGAATTATTAAGAGAAAAGTCGAGGAGGGAATAAATTCGAATTGAAGCTGTGAATTCTGTCAATTGTCCAAATAATTGAAAACGAACTGTAAACTTAGATTATGGACACGTGGTATTAACAAGAAAGAAAACAAATAAAATTAATGCACCTATGTATGTATGTTTTACAAAGATGTTATTTTACCTGTTTATAGATATTCAAGTCGACGTAAGGTATCAGCATTGCTAATTCTAGTTACTTATTTGTTATACTATATGAATATTTATTACCCTAACGTTACCCTCGATATAACATCTTGCAAAAAGAAAAATCATACCAAGGCTGTTTTATACGAACCTAGTGAAACGAAGGGTGCATACTGAACGACTAGTATTGAAGCAATTGCTACTTTTAATTACTTTAATTTAGCCTATTATCGTCGATAATTATTTATATTTTATAGTTTAGTGATAAGTATACGTGAAAATTTGTTAGTTTGCAGCTTGTGAATTATCTTGGGACCACCATTTTTCAGATACTTATCACTAAACCGATAAACGATAACGCATGTAATATCATTACGCAATCTAAGAAAGATACGTATTAATAACCAAGGATCCGTAGTTCTCTTTGGAAACAAAGCGTGTACAAGGATCAAAAAGCAATATAAAATAAGAGTAAGAATAATACTCGTTGATGAGTGTGTGAGTTACGTTCTGGGGTGTCGAATACCATAATTCATTTATGTAACTCTTCTGTAATTATACATTATATATTTTTGCAAATTGAATACAATATACATTTGAAAATCCATGCGCGTCGTCGCTTTCTCCTTGAAAATTCTCCGATGCCCTAAAGGTACAATATCTCAACAGTGTTCTAACCGGATCATCGAACGTACGCCGGAAAATACTGTGCGCATAATGAGCAAAAACTTGAAAACCCTTGTATCGTTATCAACAAACATCAAGTTATCTTCGTTAAAGTGAAACACGTCGAACAGAGAGTAGAAAAAATCGATGGCGCTGAAAATATGAAAAGGGACATTTTATCGAAGGACAAAAATGGTTCGCCAATAAACGAAAGGATCGTCGAGAAAGAATATTAAAAAAAAAATAATAAAAATAAAAAACAAAGCCAGTGAAATCGTTTCACTGATAATTGAACTTCGATTACCATTTGGAAGCATTCGTTCTTCGTTTTGAGACATGGCACCCGACCAAGGAAGAGGAGACAGGACCATGGAGCGTAAATAGTCGCGGTTTATAAAGATTTGAAAAAGTACATTGATAAAATTTCAAGCTGAGACGAACGGATTGTTCCGTTCGTTTGTAACTTATCGTAGACTCGAAAGACGAAGAGGTATCTCGTCGTTCCTCGTTTTTCTTTTCTCTTCTCAATTCTCTTCGTGAACATGCGAGTACCGTGATAAAAGATTCGTGTGAACCGTTCAAATCGTACAATATGATATATCGCAGAATGAAAACGATAAGAGAACGTGTCGTTCGAACGCAAACGTTTCTGACCAAACCTCCTCTTATCGGCGTATCGAAATTGATACAATATAATTAAATATATATATATCAATATATCAATATAATAAATATGAGAATATTGATAAATATATGTATGTATACAATATATATATAATAACCATCATCATCCTCTCGATAATATAATAATTTCATCTGATATAATATATTTAGTAATAGTTTGAACAATAAAGAGATTAGGTCTTTTTTTCAACTTTTCCATTTTCTTCTTCTTTTTTTTTCTATTCTCTGGTAATCGAAGGTATTACAGGCTAAAAAAATCGGTCCCGGATTTTTCCACGTACGATGTTCGTGTAAAAGCGACGAGACTTGTGCCGTGTCACCGATCACCCCCGATCGGCTGTCTCCGAGTCGCAGACACGGTTGGCTTAGAAGTACGTATGCAAATATAGTAAATATATGATATAGGTGAATCGGAGAAAAAACACATGTCGATGATAAAGACAAAGAGAGATCTAGTGAAAGATTCTGGAAGGCAAAGAGTGGACGAATTCTTAAACTATCGACCCTGGCTGTCGGTTCCTCTTCCTTTCCTCAACTCTATTCGGGAGTCCGAGGAACCGATAGTTCGATTGCGTTCGCTCGTTGATTATCATTTCGAAGCGAGACAATGGAAATTCGCTAATAAATCTACCGTCGATCTGATGCTATTTGTAGAGTTATTCAATCTGCGTCTCTCAAAGAGAAAGATAATTTGATGATAGCGTTACAGAGTGCCGAAAAGTTTCTTAACCCTTTCATTGCTGTTGCATCCACAGACATCCAACTGTTCCTGATAACTATAAGGCTGGCAAACTTTTTTAATCTCTCCCAGCGAAAGGGTTAAATATATCAAGTTTCAGAGATATCGAGCGTTCGTTGTCAAAATTCGTTTCGATGTTGACAAATTGGTCGTGTGGAGTGTTTAACCCCTAATCGAATCTGGATTTAAATAATCAACAAGCGAACGCACGATCGCATTAAGAATCAGTTGTTTCTTCTTGTTTTTCATTTCTTCTTTTTAGTACAAACAGTAGACAAGTATAGCGTAGGTATTCAAAGTAGAAAGTGTAAAGTATCACAAGAATTACAATAATCGTAATCATTTACGTTTATCTCGCAAAGATTAAGTTCTTGCCCTTACTATTATGTATATATCAAATTGCACAATAATAAGAATAATAATTAATAATAATAATCATAATAAGCGCATTAGTCGCGTCTGTGCCAAGAACGCGAGCTAATTAGATTCAATATTGTTCGGAAAACAAAATTGTATTTTTTTTTTTTCTTTCTTTCACGTCGAGCTTGGAAATTGTCCGTAGATACATCAGTCTTTGACACAATTAATCGTAACGATAAATACCATCGATAGAGCGAAGCCGTGACAAAGATTCACGCGTTATGGTAAACGTATGGTACGAAGACAAGAGAACACTTATATATATATATATGTATTTGTATATATAAAATCACGACTGAAAACTTGGAATATACATATGGTCGATCGTAACACGTGTAGCACACGACAGAGACCAGGCTTGTCTCCGGAAGGCTCTGCAAAAAAAGCCTTTTAAAATGGAAGGAAACAAACGTATCAATAGATATAGCGTCTAGAAATACAATAACAGGCGTTATAGAGTTATCGAGAATTATTATAAAGGAAAGAAAAGAAGTAGCACAAACCCGATTCAAGCCAAATCAATTTCTCTTCTCGCTTTGAAACGTTTCAACCAACTTATACTTTGAACGGACAAAAGTTTGAGGCGAAAGACAAAATTTGTGTAAATTCTGGAATGTCTGGCAAAAACAATCGATTGATTTGCCCGTAGAAACACACGGTTGTGATTTCGAACGATTAGCAACAACGATCAGGCAAATGTTATCGTTAAAATTTTTTTCTCGACCCGATATACACGTATCAGCTGGCAAAGGTACATGCACCTAACCAATTCCCTTAGGCCATACGATGCGATGGGTATGTTGTCATTGGAAATCGAAGGAAACGGTCGTTACCCTGCGGAACTTACTTAGCAGTTTACTTAAGTCGGCGTTGCTTGAGGCTGAGGTGTACGAGTAGCAGATGCGTTCGCGTTTGGCCTATGAAATCGGTCGAATAATTGCTCTAAAGTCAATACAACCCCGAACCCGGTTCCTGGATCCATGTTAATAAACGAATCCAAGTTATCCTTGCACGCTGGAATGTTTGCAAAAGAAAAAAAAAAGAAAAAAAATCAAAAGAGAAAACAGAAATGTTTCATTTTAAACACTGTTGCCAAGAAACTTCATATCCTTTAATCTAGTTTCGATGAACATACTTGGTGTTGAGATCGGTGGATAATCCGGCGGTGTCTTGATCCATGTGCCATCCTCGCGTTTCATGTGATGCCGATCAGACGCGAACTCTTTCAAGTACACACTGGCCGGGACCATTCGGAATCTTCTGTGATGCTTCGGGGGTACAACTTCGTCCGATCTGAACGTTTCCATCGCGTATTTCCAAAAATGCGTGGGAAACGGCAACACGCTATCTAAATCGTATACGACCGCCCTTTCGTCGGGTGCGTAGATAAGGATTACATGGAAGTCCTATGGATACAAACAGACACGTTGGTATCCATATAGTACCGTGATTAAAAGCGACTATGTACAGGCTTAATAAGCGAGAAATATCGCGAGCTCTATTGTCCGTTTGCTGTTTGTTTTGACTAACCCAAACTACGAGCTTATCCTCATCCTTTCCTGCTCGTTGTCGCCAAAGCGGTACGCTACGCCAGGCGTTGCTCACGAAGGCAACGTAACAATGTTGTAATTCCGATCCGTGTCTCGTGGCTACATCCTGACAGAGCTTCCACACATTTTCTTCGCTAGAATGATACAGTACGTTCTTGCAGATGTACTTTTAAGTTCGATGATACGTCAAACACCCGTTCAGTCCGATGCAGATACACAATACGGTGCAGTGTAATGACGCGAACAAAAAGCAAAATAAAAAACGGTGTCTCGCTGGTGTCTAGCTAACCAGTTACATTTCCGATAGGAAAAAAACGCTCTTCTCTTGATTCAAAAGTTCACAGTGATCTCCCCGAAGAGTAGCAAGTGTGGTCACGATCGGATGAGTTTAGATGTCCCATGAAATCGAATTTTGACTAAGTCCAAAACCCAACTTTCGAACCTCATATCTCGGAAACCATAAGCGTGCACCGAATAATATTCAAGGTGGTTACTGTGGAGGTCAAGGTCTATCACCGTACCAAGTTTGGTCACGATCTGATGAGTCTTCCCGGACGCGTCGGATATATTATAGCCTTTATCTGATTTTTTCGGGAAAAAATCAAGAGAAGAGCGAAAACGTTTATGAAACGTTGTGCTAGTAGATAGGAAGGTACTGGTGGTTGAAGTTGCGTAAGATAGTCGATGGAAATGAGGTTGTTGGATACGCAAAGGTGATTAATATACGACTGGTTGGTGCGGTGCGTGTTGGTTATTAGAAAGAAAAAATAGAAACAAAGCGGGGAGAATGCATGTTGTCGACGATGATATCGTGCAAACTATCAGCAACATACATGCATTATTAATTAATAAAATGAGCGTGTGCTCGTATATTCCCGCTGAGCGAAGGATAACAAAGGCAAAATCGTGATTCTACCAATAAACAGGCCACGATATGCGCGGGACTTTTTAAAGTCGAGCAGACGGTGCACCGTGATTCGTGGTTATTTCATTCGTTTCAAAGATGGCGGCAGCATATCGCACTGCCGTCTCTGTACCACTGCAACGTATCGATCCATCGCGGGTATATACCGCAATACGACACGTTTATTCGTTGAAAGTCGATCGTTTTTCTCGTTCGAACGACATCGTGCGAATCACGCTGTACAACTTACCAATAACAACTCGTGTACACGCACTCTGATGCTTTAGGAAAAAGCTGCACCAGCGGCTTCGTGTGCCCGGTCTCACGAGGCTCTCCGGCCATTCTTTGTTTACAAACTCGCTGAATGTACAGGATCTGCAGAATCGGATGCAACACGGGCCTGAAACGTTAGAACGTGCACAATTTCTGTACCGAACCGTACGCGTACGTCATAACGACTCGGTCGGGTATCAGCCTGATCAGCTTGACAAACTCAAAACGACCCTATGCATCCGACTACTCGGAACAGCATTGTTTGACTACCGCTCGTCAGCTCGTCGCTGCTGTTCTATCTGGCCTTCCTATGTTCCACTCGCACCTGGGTCGCTGCAGCAATACGCACGCGCCAAACCAGTCGATTTAAATCACTAAACTTTACGCACCACGATACGTTAGAAAATATATTATACAAATTGATCCTGTCGGTGCATGCTCGTTTCAAGCAACCACTTTATACGAGCCATTCAGTTATGCCTCCAATAGAATACAGTTATAGACGTATTGTTGCCCGTACTCTTTTCAATTCCATACCTTTATGACGTATGTATGTATATACGCAACAGATGATAGCTCTTTCTACCACTGTCATAAAACGTTTTAACGGTTGGGAAATACACGCACCTGTAGAATTGGAAGAACTTTTGCGATCGTAGAAGGCATCTCGAGGAACTTAATGGTATCGCAAATGCAGCGGTATAGATCTAAGATATTTCACCATGTTGCTTATTAGTGTCCTTTTACACACTTAATTGTGTCGCTTGCGCATCGAGAGGGTTCATTTGCAATCGATCAAGTGCAACCCGTCTAAAGTTAGTAATGCTAAGATTGACCATGAACTTTGAATATCGCAGAATAATATCACGTGCGTCATAAACGTGGACGCACATTAACACGCAGAGATACATAGAAATTCGTTTCTGCCGGACTGCTCTTCTTCTGTAACGATTCAATATCGTTGTTAATATTCCACGTTAATTTGCACACATTATCGCGACAAATAATGGCAATTAACGCTGCCAGAGCAGTTCTAAAGCAGGGTAAAAGTGTTCTGATGATATGTGATGTACAAGAAAGATTCGCCAAGGCGATGTATGAATTTGATAAAATCACACAGAATTCGGCGAAATTGGTAAATATTGATGTAGGATTTATACAAGTTAATGGCATATAAATCTTTACTTCCATTTTGTAACGCTTGTAGAAATATGAGGTTATGTAATCAAGGTACTATTACATTGGTTAACTATATGTTCATTTTTGCAGATAAACTCACTAAAACTTTTGGATGTACCCATGATTGTCTCTGAGCAAAATCCAAAGGCTTTAGGAAAAACAATTCCAAATTTTGATATCTCTGGGGCCAAGGGACCATTTGAAAAGACTCAATTTAGCATGTGTACACCTGAAGTATGGACACTATGGAGTTTCTTCCTCCACAGAAACACATATCATTTTGAGCCTGTTCTTTAATAACATTTTTTATTTACCTTAGATAAACAAAGAACTGTCTACAATTTGTTCTGGTCAGAAACCAGATTCGATCATCCTTATTGGCATTGAAGCCCATGTATGCATAGAGAATACAGCAATTGACTTAAGGCAAAGCGGCTACGAAGTACATACTGTTGCAGATTGCTGTACCTCTCGTACTCAAGAAGACAGAATACTGGCATTAGAGGTAATGATAGTAAAATATGAAATAGTAGCAGGTATGAGAAAATGGATACTGTAACTTAACTTATGTTATCTTGATAGAGGATGAGAGAGATGGGATGTCACATAACTACTTCAGAAAACGTTATTTTTAAACTCTTAGGAGATGCAAAACACAAAGAGTTTAAAAATGTACAAAGCTTGGTGAAAACACCAACACAATACACAGGCCTTGTTCCTACTGCAAAAATGTAAATTGCAATAGATAACAACTGTATTGTGCCAGATGTAAGCATCCAAATCATTAGAAAAGAATATTTTTATACAAAGTATATAATGGCTATTATCACTGAATGATCAATCATCATCATTTTGTTATTCTTTTATTAGAATAATAATACCCTGTAGGTGAAGATACAAAAATATAAAAATATAGTGGACATATAACTAAATAAATCTAAAAAACACTTTGTATTTTATTTCAATTTTTTCCTGTGGAACCGAACCCTCCTTCTCCTCTATCTGTGTTATCTAAAGTAGGAACTTCCTGAAGTTCAGGATATGTGATTTTTTCACAAATTAACTGTGCTATACGATCTCCTGGCAAGACTTTAAAGTCTTCGTTACTATGATTAAATAGTATTACCCCTACATTTCCCCTGTGTTAAAAACAAAGAATAAGATTTCAATATCTTTGACGTGGATATATTACGACCACACATTCACATGCATCCAAACTTTCTGGAAACACGCTCTTAACTTTTTAACTTCAGAGAATTGAGCACATACACATACTCATATACATATACGATATTTAATCAATCACTGCATCAATCAATTTTGAACAACTTACCGATAATCAGCATCGATAACGCCGGCACCTACATCAATGTAATTCTTCCATGCTAGTCCTGAACGAGGTGCGACTCTTCCGTACGTGCCATCAGGAACTTCGACTTGCAAGTCAGTCTTAATTAACTCTTTACCACGTGCTGGGACGACATATTCGTATGCACTGTTGAAAAGGTATACACATAATACTCTTAAATACTACTAATACTGACTACTCCTCAGATAACATGAAACAAATGAGAAGCCGAATCATTACGTTAAATATTTATTTAGACAAAAAAATTGAACGTGTTTGTGTACCTTCTTAAATCGAATCCAGCAGCATATTTTGATCCTTTCATAGGTGCATAAGCTTTGTCTGTTATTTTTGCAAATTTCAGCACTGCTGCTTTATTCACCATAGTCATGATGAGCTCACAAAATGTTTCTCGTCGATATGAAAGACACAATAGAAATGACCGGTAAAGGATCCCTTTTGTACAAGGTTTTACCGCGTTTTTGCAAGGCCTAACTGAAGTACTACTCTAATAGTTGGACTTATTATTTTTATCTTGTTTAAAAAAATGAAATCTTATTAACTTAAATATTATTTCTATCATAGTTTTTAATTATTTCAATATGTTTTTCAAACTAAAAGGACCTTATAAATAGTTCTTTTAATTGTTCATATGTAACATACTACTGTCCGCGAAGTTCAAAAGTTGCAATTTCTGTAGGATTAACATCCTTACACATCTTATAGTTTAAATTTGATCTGCTTGATATGTAATGGATCGTTTTGATACCTGTTAATAGCACATTGTTGACTTGTAAAACTCACAACGATTTTATGAAAAATTTTTAACAAACAAATTTTCTATGATATATCTAATGAATTTTTCAATAATTTTAGCAGATTAGAATAATTATAAATATAATAAATATATATAAATTCCTGCGCCGACGCCGTATTTAAAAATCAATACGAATTATAAGGTGGTTAAAATCACCTGCGACATAAACTACGTCCAGTAGTTTAGAAATCAAGTGACATGGCATAATATCATATGTAACATATTTGGTTCGCAAACAGTGAACCAAAATATGTACTGTTAATCCGTGGACTCCATAACCCTAAAACAATTTCAGATCAATGACTATAGATCTATAAAGGCTAGACATGCTTTCCAATTTGTGTCTCGAGAACGAGCGCCGTCTGCTATACTACAGGGTAAAGTGCGTTGATGGTAATAGTAGATTGCTTCGAACCTCATGTTTACCAGTCATCTTGTGGCGTTCTCTACGATTCAGGAACTAAATCAAAGCTGAAGCCTGTAAAAAAAATTTTTTCATTTTTTCATTCCGAAGCGTAAAGCATCCCTTCTTTCCCCTACGCCGGCTAATAAAATTGTGACTACCAATTTTCTCGAGCCCAGTGGAGCTTCGGATCCGTAAACAAGGACAGAGAATACGTATTATGCGAGAAAGCGAGATAGATGGATTACAAAGGGATGCCGCGAATAAAACAAATCAGCATCCAGTAAAGAACATTACATTTGGAGGAATTTTTGTCGTACTTTGGAAAAGATAGTACCAATGGATTGCTGAGGTTCTTCCGATTAAAATAAGTCCAAACACGACATAAATCGGTGTAATTTTACTTTAATTGGCTATTAATGATTGACTGGATCAATTTAAATTGATTAATAACAAAACTAGTCCGATTTACGTCGTGTTTGGTCTTATTTTAATCAGAAAAATATCACAAATCTGTTGATAAAAGTTTCACAGCAAAAAAATTAGAAATAGAAAAGTTTCATCGTTGCATTAGTATTGTTTTAGAGACATAGAGTGCTTTGTTTTCGCTCCGTCCTCTTTTTCATTCGCTGTCCTTTTCTACGTTCGAAGCAGTCGGTAAACTTCAAACAATGTAGGAACTACACGATATTCGTGGATCCATACGACGCAATAGAGAAACAATGCGTGCGATCATGGAATGTGCCCCACCAATTCTCTTATTCTCTTCCTTTAGAAGTCACAGATATTTCTTCAGTTTGAATCGAAGCGAGCTGCTGTCGAACGGTAAGTACCACATAACAAGCAATATTTCATTTTAATATATGTTATATATACAGGGTGTCCCGTAACTGGTGGCACGAGCGAGTAGGGGGTGATTCTACGTGAAAAATGGAATCGAAAATGTAGAATAAAATTATTTCATATGACGCTTTATTTTCGAAAAAAATAAGTTTGAAAATTTAACGAGTACGCGTGTACTTGATTTAGCTTCAGTTCGACGGACATGACGAGCGTTGAACAATTAAAACAAAAAATTATTATAGCGTTTGAACAATTAAAATTGCACAACGACACATTAGAAAACGTTCGATACAATTTAATAAGGAGAACACAGTCATGTTTACAACAACGTGGACGTCACTTCCAACAGTTCATAAATTAGACGAGAAATCTGTCCATCGATCTACTGATAATATTTATGAACAAGAATGGAGGTGATCTACAATGAAATCCGTCGAGCTGAAGCTGATCCAAGTGCACGCGTACTCGACAAATTTTCAAACTTATTTTTTTCGAAAACAAAGCGTCATATGAAAAAATTTTATTCCACATTTTCGATTCAATTTTTCACGTAAAATCACCCCCTACTCGCTTGTACCACTAGATACGGGACACCCTGTATATTAATTTAATCCTTGATGATTGGTGGTTTGTTTGGGTGTAGTTCTGAAAACTACTCACCCTCGATTTTTTTTTAAACCACAGTATTCTTACGCTTTTTTTATACGCCGATTACGAATATCATAGTGAAAAATTGGCGACTATTTGGCCATTGTAAGGCGGCCGGCAGCGCTTTCGCGAAATAATAACAAATTCTTTAAACAACATTATTATTTGCTAATTCTTTAAACAACATTATTACTTGCAAATTCTTGTGGCGGCGACGTGTCCAGAAATTACATGTAGATCCGTTTATTCAATTACTTCCGGATATTAGGATTTGCTATTTTGTGGCAGTACCACTTCCGCTTGTGAGAAGCAATTGTATTCACTGAGATAAACGTAAAAAACTATAATTTTTATTTTCCCATGAAAATCAAGTAGTCGCCAAATTTCAGTATGATATTTGTTCAATATCATATATTCGAAGCTTCGATGTAACCGTTAGTAGCTCGTCAACAAAGTTCGATAGCATTGTCTTTATGCGATCGGCCCCGCGTCCCGCAGGTCTGTTTTTCATACTTCGACCTGAGAAATGATAAATTCCAACGCTTGCTTCGCAATCACGCGAATAGTGTGAGAGTCAAGTTGTCGACGAAACATTCATTGTAATCCGTGAGCTCAGGCTTGTACGACGAAGACCGCGAGAGGAGCAATAAAGTTTCAAGTTTATCACGAGACCGAGAAAAATCTTTTCCCGAATTGTTCCCAGTCCCGCGAGCCAGTTGATCCTTTTTCTCAATCGGATCGTTTCGACAAAATTAGACCGAGACGAAACATGACGATATTCGTAATCAGCGTATAATAAACGTAAGAATACTGAGTTTCAAAAAAATAGGGGGTGAGTGGTTTTCAGAACTTAATCCACAAATGCGAACGGTTTAGTTTTTATTAATTAATAAAACCTTTTTTTTTCAGAAAAAGATGGACAAAGAATCAACGAACAATCGTAAGTATAATTCCAAATTCAATGGAAAATGAATATACTGCATGATTCAAAACGATGCATGTAACATATATGTATATTTCTCTTTTTTCTTTCAGAACAGGAAATAAAGAAAGTGCTGCTGCAATTGCAGCAGCAGCTGCAGCAGCGGTTGCAGCAGTTACAGCAGTTGCAACAGCAGCTGCAACAACAAGAGCAGCAAAAACAGCAACAACAGCAACCGCAACAACAGGAACCACAACAACAGCAGCAGGAGGAGGCTGATAAGAATGAGAAGCCAAAGCGCAGTAGGTATCACAGATCCTATCAAACAAATAATTAATCCATTTGCGTCATAAATAATACAAAATTAATTCTAAAATGCACGACCTAAGTAACTGTTCAAATTTTACATTACAGAAAGAGGAACGGCTGCAGGGTGGCAGCGGCGCCTCCACCGCGAGCTATGGCGGCGCGGCGGAAAGAGAGGCGGCAGAGGCGGCAGGGGCGGCCGATATTTAAATTTTCATTTTAATTTAAAATAAACGAATAAATAAAAAAACTAATATTTAGATTGTTCTCTTTTATTTAATTATCCGATAGTTATTATCTAAGCAATAAGAACGTAAAAACCACCTTACGATATCCTACCAATTCTGCTTGTTCCACTAAAAAGTATGAAATAAAATAATTTTTACAAAAAGTACAACCGACTTCGAGTTGCACTAAAAGGTATAAAATAAAATAATTTTTAATAATTTTTAATAAATGTATTTAGTATACTATTTAACGAGTAAATAGATTTGATTAATAACTGTTGGGTATTTGTATAAATGAAATAGAAATTATTTCATACTTTCTAATGCATTTTGTTGTAGAAATGAAGTATACATAAGTTATTTTACACCTTTTAGCGCATTTTGAAGTCGCTTGTATTTTTTGTTAAAAATTATTTCATAGTTATTTTAATTATAATTTATTAAAGGAGCAAATTAAAAAAAGCGCGTGCAAAATAACACGATAATAACCGCACCATAAAATAGAGTATTATATTTGCAAGCATTTGCGAAAACATATAACTAACTATACCATAAAACATTAGTAAAACTATGTCAAACTACATAGGTAACTACATCATAAAACATTTGCAAAACTATGTCAAACCACATAGGTAACTACAACATAAAACATTTGTAAAATTATGTTTAAAAACATAGGGAACCACACTATAAAACACATTAATAAATCCTTAAATAAATGTCAAAACATTTAGGGAACCACATCATAAAGCATTTGCAAAAGTATACCAAAACACATAAATGATCACTCCATAAAATACACTAATATATTCGTATACTCATGCTCAATCACATAATATAGACACATGGGAAACCACAACATAAGACGCGTTAAAAAATCCTCATAGGTGTGTTCAAACACGTAATAAAAACACTATGCACATGCACTATCATTTTAAGTAATCCATAGATGAACACCTACTTTAATAATACGAACGTGGACTCGTACCTGCATATGTTTAGCCGCGTACTGATTTCAGCATTTATGTGCGCATGCGATATTTCCGCCAACCGCCGATCGCGTTCGCATGTGTTTATAGCCAGCGCACACGCATAAACGCTTCGTACTGACCAGAGAATTCGCGCACGTAAATCGTTCGTGCGTGCAAAAAGGCTCAAGTGAGTATGAAGCTTTTGACAGGTAAATTTACACCCCTGGATGGTCGCGATAAGACTAACAATAAGTTTTTGCTCGAGGTCGAACAGTTGACAATAGACAACAGCAGTGCCAGAAGCATGACGTTCTGCATCACCTCCTTCCTCGCTACCATCGACTTCAGTCTGTGATTATTTTACTATAATTTTTAATTTTACAATTATTTATCAATTAAATTATTATTTCTTAACTGAAATTTATTATTTGTATAACTTTTACGCGTAGATATTTTACATAATTTTGTTTATTATTATTATTATTATTATACAATCTATTTAATTGCAGTTTTTGATTTTTTAATAATTTATTAACTAAATTACTACTATATCTATTGAAATTTATTATTTCCATAACTTTTATAATTATTTATCTTTTAATATACCATATAGAAAAGTAATTATTGTATTTTAATACAAATTTGTGAAACAATTATTTTTAATAATTCTTCGATCTTGTGCTCATTTTATGATTTCTACAAAGTAGAATCAAAGGGGCTCAAAATTCTGTTTTTTCATTTATCAGTGATTACAGATCTACATGCCTTCCCCTGCAAGGTGTTCACCAAAAGAAGGACAGATAAAACTGGCACGACTATCATACCGTCTGTGCTCTGTACATACCTGCAGACCTAACCCTACCTGGGGGTGTCAAGGATCCCCAAAATCATGACCTCTCACGGACAAAGGCATGTCCAGTCTTTTTGTATCTGTAGTCGCTGGACAGATATTATATCTAGATGGCGTTAACGTGACAGCTGTTCTAGTAGGATAAGTACTGGACATTACGGTCCACGAATTTTGTGAACAATTTCCTGTGTATCGAAATGGCAGATCTTAACGGTGCCTTCGAGGGTCCCATCGAACCTGGCTTCAGCAATATCATCTTCGTAATTCCAGCGGTTTGTGTGGTTGGTCTCGCCGGTAAGGATACATTTCTGAAAAGCGCGGCATCTGACACTGTCCTGTATACCAATAACAGTTTTTCTAGAACATATGGTTTCCTATCCGAGTTCGAAAATATTGCTGCTTTCTCTTCTATGTTTTAACCACTTTATTTGCTATGTCACTATCTAAACTCCCTTTAAGTTGTCAACCGGCGTTGCTCGACCGCAGACAGGTACTTGCCAGAGGCAACAGGTTTCAACCTAGTTCCATAGGTCAAACACCTGGAGTTGTTGCACGTGATTTAAATTATAGATTGATGAGCTGCAGCACGAAGAATACCCAAATCCATTAATTAAAACATTCAAAAATATTCAATGTTTTTTATGTTCAATGCTGTAATAGCATTGAACCGAATGAAATATCATCAGTTTGAAGCGAAAATAATTCGATTTTCCATGCATATGCTCGAAGATAAAAATAATTGCAGCGGGGGTAATTAATCTTCGATATAGTTCAGCTACACTGCACGATAACGTGTAATGACGTGAACGTACAAGGCGTAATGCGCCTGCTTAACGCGTTTTAATCTACACGTTGGAAGGGTCAGATCGTTCTACCGAGGTTAACTCGGAATTCGTGGCTCGAGAGTTAACACGTTGGAAGTAGCCACGTTGGCCTGAGACGTACGCATGACCAACACCGTTCGAATCAACCAATCGTCATCCACGTGTCTGCTCGTCGCTTATCTTCCCGCCAAACACGAGTGCTTTTTTTCAGTAAACGATCATCTGGTTTTCAGTCTATACACACTCTCGTGGATTTCGATCGTTTTGTGAGATCATCAGTTTAGACGCATGATCAATTTCCCTGGTCGAAAGTGTTTTAGGATCGCTATAGTTTTTAGTTGAAACCAAAATTTCAGGTGTTCCAAGTACATCACCGAGGTGTTATCCGAGCAGTGTGAGTAAATCGCTAACGATCTTTAATTGTGTGCAAGCGTTAAACTTGGTTGAGGTTGAGACAAAAAAATATTACTTCTCACTTTGGTGCGAGTTTTCAGGCGCGTTAGTTGGTTACTTTATTCTAAGGCGTTATTCTATTGTTATTCCAACGAAGAAACATATGGTGGTTCATGTTATCTTATTATCAATGAGGGTTCTTGGGTGCAACAATATCGCTATCTAATCATTGAGAAGTGTATAAACTTGGAGTGACCACAGTTTAATAACTTACAGGGTGTTTCAAAATTTGTGCCAAATTTTAATATCCACATCTCATTACTGAATGGCCTTAGGGGCATACCCGTAAAATTTTGCGTTGTTTTTATTAAACTTCACCCTGTATAACACGGACGATATTTCCAATTAGGATGTGGGGGATGATGTTTGCGAGTGGCCTTCAACTCGTTGCTTCCGCAAACGCGGACAAAGCAGCCGGCGTGGCACCGGAAGAAGCTTCCCAAGGGATTCCGAACTTGGAGGGGGAACTTCCTTCACCAGAACAACTTCTTGAAATGCTTGATTCGTTGGCTGGTATATCGGACGAAGAAAAAGCCACGCTCAAGGAGGAATTACTGAAAAATATACAAGATGTGGCTGGGGCTGGGGCTGGGATGTCTCCCACAGGAAATGACATGACAATGCAGACCATGGTCCTTCTTTCTTTGCTGGCTTTAGTTGCTCTAATCTTTGGTAAATATCCTCGGTTGTTGAAGCTTCGATTCGTGATCCAGTCTGAGCCAGTTATATAAAAGCAAAAATTCTGGGTCAGCTGTGCCCCACCACTTCCTTTTGCCCTTGCCTCGTTTTCCAAACAATTCACGCTGACTCAGGAAATATTTTTTATTTGATCAGCAACGTTGCATAACAAACGAAATTGCAAATTGCTGTTTGGACATCGGGTATAATCACAGTTCAGTTTATCTCGCTACCTGTTATCTAATCGACCACTTAACCGCGGCCGCGAACGATCATCTGATCAATTTTAATTTGACTCTCTTAACGAAATTAGCCTTCTAACGTGGTTTCTCGCGAACGAGGGAAAGTTCTGTGAATTCTGTTTTTTGAACTCTGAACTATGGCAGAGAATATTTGGCAGCCGTTAATGGACAACGGTTTATTATCGGAGAATGTGCAAGAGAAACTGTTGAATCTTATACCGGAGAATAGCAGAGAAAAGCTATCGGGTCTCTTTCAACGATATCAACAGCTGGACGAACAAGAAAAACATGAATTATTGAACCAACTGGTCGGCAGGTTCAAGCAAACGTTGCATAATAATATGTACAAGGCGAGCCTGTTCGAGAGGCTTTTGTACTCTAACTCGTACACCATTTTCTTTTTCGCTCTGCTATTTGTTATCCTTATTCTCGGTACGTTCTCTTCGGTCTCGGATAGGAAACGTCGTTTTCCTTATCGTTTACAATCTTCTACTATTTTATTGTTAAGAAATTGATAAGTGTGTTTTTATGTGATTGCAGTGTTCTTCGTTTACAAATTATTCAAGTGTCTGTCCGAGAGGCAAATCAAACGGGAGGAGAAGAAGAAGATCAAACAGATGAAGAAGAAAAAGTAACCACGAAGACTGTCGTAAATTCGTGATCGTGTTATTGCGTTAAAAAGCGTCATCTTTACATTTTATTACGACTTATTCTATTTTTTTGTTAAATGAAATAATATATTTCCGAGTAAAACGCTAGACTCTGTTTATTTTCTTGTGTTCCTTGTAAACATACTGGTTATACATTTTGGCATCATTGAATATTTATTGTGCCGTTTACTGACGATACATGACACTCGTGGAATTTCTCTCTATTGGAGTACTTATAAATCGAAGAGCATGCAATTCGACCAATATTTACTTTCGTGGTCGGTTTTACATTAAATCTAGATTAAAATAATAAGACTAAACAGCTCCTTTGTGTATAGCATCGCACATACAATGATTTAATTGTTATACACGATTAAAGAAAAACAAAGTCGTATTGAGCATTTTGAAGTTACATCAATTCAAACGTAACCATACGCTTCATTTTACGTAAAATACAGAACAGTTTTAGTAACTGTATTATACGGAATTATTATTAACACTTTGAGATTAACAATTCTGGTTCTTCGTGAGAGAACCTTTTTCTAGCTTAAAATTCTTCAGAGTTTGGTAATAGATTATAATACTATCTTTCACGATCTTCGAAGACGTGCAAGGAAACATTTATCTTTCTTTCGTTTTGTACTATGGAATAAAATGTTTCTTCCCTTGGCGAAATAATTATTCCTAATTGTCAAGCACTTATTAAATAACTTCTAATATTTTGCTATTTACGAAACCAAAAAGAAGGCACTTAATATTCTTCCTAATGAATGTACCTTTCATTTATCATAGAACAGAAACCTTTGGTATTCCATTCATATTACTTTCTTTTTTCCTTTGCTTTAGCAAAGTTTGCTCCTCAAAGAAACGATACGCTTTACCTAAGTCTTTCTATAAGACAAACATTTGATAATACTGTCGCATTCCGATCATAGCAAGTATAAAATTGTACAAAATGCAACTTATCGAGAAATTGTGCACAAATGTACCATACATAATCATTTGTTATCTCGATCATAAAAGCATACTTGTTCTATTTATTCAATATTTATAATTAATGGCTAACATTACATAATTTCCATCACATTGCAATAAATAATGAGACAACTCACTCGTGTCGTTGCTATACCTCTATAATAATCTCATGTCTCCGCTCTGAAAACAATATGTTGTAACGCTGAAGGAGTAACGTGCTATCGAATCACAGATATATTTGGCAATTTAGTACTTATGGAAGCAATTACTCAATTTTCTAATTAACTTAGCAGCGGATGTACCTTTTTAGGAACGCGACGAAGGCTTTAGGAGTAGCTTGTAGCGATCGGTCGCGTTATCTGCAACAAAGTAGAAATTATTGTCCACAAGGTTAAAATGATATAAAAAGGCTTCCAGAAGTTTCGAAAGTGTTTCGCCATACCTTTGATGGTTTCAACGAAGTACATGCTCTCGTCCTTCATATTCGCTACCAGTTCGTCGGTCACCAACACGTGAATACCCTGGGGACCAAGGAAGAGTACAGAATGCAGTCGATCGTGAGGTAAGCTCAAAGCGTTCAGTAGTTTGTTCATCAAGGCGCTGCTGGTCAGACTTTCCAGATAGGCGACTCTCCAAAGCGAACCATTGTCTTCCATCGAGAAATACAGGGTGAGCTTTGGGGTTGGAGGTTTCGAATGTAACGCGTTGAACAATCGAATCCCATCGGCTAGACCGCAGATTTGGATCAAGTCGTCTCGGGAGAGTCGCAGGATGTCCGAAGCCGAGAAGCTTGAGAACGTCGATTCGAAAGCGCCGAAACGACTCGCGCGAAGCCACGTGGTCGTTTGTGCTGCACTGGCGTCTGGCGACAAGTGAGTCAGACACGATGCGCCCTACGTAATCAGACAAATATTATTTTTATTACTTGCACTGTAAAGTAATATTTGCAGCTGAGCTTCGGTACTGATTGTGTCTGATGAGTGGAACAATAAAAGTAGAGGGCGCCATTTTGTTCAGGAGTGTCAATGGACCATCAGTGAAGATGCTTAGTAGATGATTATTTTAGATGTGGGAACTTAGAAAATTTTGTGAATATGTAGGGAATGTCCTGATTAAAACGTAATTTTCGTTTGCTGCCCGTTATCAAGGAGGGTGGAAATCGCCCCTAAAATTTCACCTGTTTTTTTCTTTTTTTTCGAAACCGTTGAATACCTCGAAAAATTTCGTTAGCAAAGGTTGTTCGTTCTAATGTATAGTATTTTTTCATACTAAAGCAAGAAATTATTTAAATAATTATATGAACTTATAAACAAAAATGATTTAAAAAAATTACTTATTTCAATATGAAAAAATGCTATGAACAACTTTTGCTTATGAAATTTTTCGATATTTCCAACGGTTTTGAAGAAAAAAAACACATAAAACGTCCAAAATTTTAAGGGCGATTTTCACCCCTTTAGACTGAAAACAGGCACCGAACGAAAATTGCGTTTTAATCAGGAGGACATCCCCCACATATTCACAAAGTTTCATAATGTTTTGAATTTTCGGGTTCGGGATTATTCCTTGTTAGATCAGAAAGACTATATGTACAATATCAATCATAGTGTCCGTTCGCCTAGTGTATTTTGTAATTTCAAATAAATTATTGAAATTCTAAATTATTGAATATTCGAAAGCTTTTATCAGATGATTATGTTAATTACTTTAACGCTTTTATTAAATAATTAGATTTATGATATATGCTGCGGTTAAACTTAGACTCCAAAGTCAGTGCTTTTTCACTAGACGAACGGACACTATGATTGATATTGTACATATATTTGGTTAAATAATCAGCAGAGGACTATGTTGGAGTACTGTCACATCGTTAGTACAATAGCGGATTAACACTAATCTGCTGACAAACTAACTTCGGTTTCGATGCAGGACTGATCTGGCAAAATAGCTGCGGGCGATGGCAGAGCTGGGGCTGTTCCTATGTTTTCCTTCACAGCATCAGAAGCAGGAACTACTGGTACGATACTGGAATTGGAAACTGAAAGTGCCAACGGTGCTGCTACCGGCGAAGTATTGCCACTTACGGTAGACCGAGTTTGGGGTGATCTATAACAAGATTTCCTTCCTTTAGTACAATGTCATTAGTTGCTTTATTACACCGTTAATAGACAAGCTTCTTTTGCATTCATCAACCGGATACATTGTGAAATAAAGGTTACAGAGGACTGATACCTAAGCGTAACGTGAATTAACATCATTAGATGCAATGAAAGCAAACACGATAATAATTGACACCGCAACCTATAGTGCTGTACGAATATTAAGTCATCAGAAGCAGTCGGTGAACGAGGATCATCATGCAGAATGAACAATTCTGTTCGAAACGTGGCAAAGAATAAATAATGCGTTACTTGATCCTTGACCTTAAAAATCGTCTAATTTATTGTAGAGTTATGTAAGCGCGCGAGCATGAAACCTAGAAACACGCAAACTAGAACAATTTCCTTTGTCTCTTATTCCTGAACGCAAAACATTTCATCGCTCGTCTATTTCTTACATGGAATGTCTCTTCAAGTGAAATATCAGTTTGGAGATTTCCCTTCCGTCGATCCTTTTGTTATTTCTGCCTTTCCTTATTGCGAGGCTGACTAATCCACCCCGCATGAGATGATTGCTTCTCCGCGTTCTGAATTCCGAAATAGAATGAACAAACTTAGCCACCAGTTCAACTTGCAGGGGCCCACCGCTCACAGTTACTTCGTGTTCCAGGAGGTAAGCCGAGGAGGAGGCATTACCACGAAATTTCGCGGCCGATCTGATGGCCCAACAGCTCTTCAACCTCCAATTCGAACAACTCTTTGGCATCTCGAGTACGCGTCTTTTAAATCCCATCTGCGTTCCCAAACTTCTCGTCTTCAATCTTTTTCTCTATTCTATTTTCTCTTGTCCAGAAATTTCTCTAAGAACCGATCTCTAATTTCGAAATAAATCCAGACTGGTTCAATATCGAACAACGTGTAACCACCAGGGACTACATTTTTACTACCCTTTCTTCTTGGTCACCTCGATTACGATCAAAAGAAAGAAATGTTAAATTGAGGCGTCTTTTAAGTGCTAAATATTCAAAGTATAGGCAGTTTTACATTTCAATCGTGACTGACTGATCCACGATTGATCGTTCGAAAGTTTCGATTGGCAAAGCAGTAGCCTTACGAATCGGATACGATCGGTGCGATTCAGATCGTCATTGGAATACGAGTCTGCTCTGAACCGGATATCTCTAGTCTCGTCGGTTCGCGCGCCACTGTTGCGCTAAATTTAAAAAATAGTCTCGCTTCGTGACGATAAGGAAAGTTGTGTTTTTCTTCGAAAATTCCTTATCTCAATATCTTCGAACTCTGTGAGTCTTTTATCTAACGTTATCTCGCTCTTCTAGGGACCATATCGGTAACCATCTGCATTCGTCTGGTCTCGTAATCTTTTACGACAAGTCGTTCATTAGACAACAGCTAGTGAATGATTTGAACGCATCTTTTGACGTAATTCTTCCTGTTTCTGAACAATTAGAGGCCAGAATAGCGTCCGAGGACAGGCTGTTTCTCTTTGAAAACAAAGGAAGAATAAAAGTATCCGTAAATTCTTGGTGAATACGTTCAGTTCAAGGCTGAATCGAACCGCCCTGGCATCAGCTTTTCGGCGGCCAGGCTGCTCGTCATCTGAGCAAGTGATCCTGCCGTGACAGGAGCACCTGGCTGGCCAGGATCTCATACACAAGCACGCTCTGATCGTCGACGCGTAACGATTCCAGGTTAAGGATGTTCGACACGCGAGACGATTGAGCACGATCGGATAGAAATCGAAATTTTACACCGGACCGGGGCATTCCAACGGTGTGAAGCAGCTTCGTTCTCGATTCGATCCTAGCTCGATAAACTGTCGCCGATTTCTCGAGTGTTTTTCGCTCGTCGTTGCGGTTACGATTTACTCGGCAAGGTGGACGAATACGCAGAGAGCAGACTCTGATGCGTGATAATTATCGTGCTCGTGATTCTCTCAACATCACATATACACGCACGTTTCGTTTAAAACGCGTCTCTTTTATTGGCTCGTTCTAAGTGCCTGAGATGTGGACGCGCATGCGTGGCAGGGAAGCCGTGATCGATAACTCCCTCGTATCTCGATCGACACTGCCTCTGTGGCAGAGTTTCGGAATCAGCTAAGGATTTATTTTTACGTTCACGGTCGGTGCTGTAATCCGATGGCGTTGCCGGTGCTCGATTGGCCGAAGGACGTAGACCCGCGCGGCCGGAAAGCGACCGTAACTAAAAGTCCTTTCCGGTTCGCAGATTATTTCACACGGTAGAAATCGTAGCACTCATTACCGTGCATCGTGCACGACGTTCCGTTTACGTTTACCGGACCGCTACAACTCCGCCGGGGCGACCAGTGCGCACGTGAAATTCAACTCCCTCGGATGTTGAACGTGGCTGACGTAACACGTTTACGTTGTCGAGGGGGACACACTCGGCGATCGCGGCAGTAATTTCTGGATCTCGCGAGATCTTTTTTCTGGGCCGACAGCAGCGCACTTCAAGTCGTATCGATTAACCGTCGAGTTATAACCCAATGAATCTCACCAGTTCTGTCGTAGCGAATCACACGAAAAGACGGTCACCGATCACCGCTTTATTTAGAAAACATGCGGCCTCAACGGTAGATCATGTCTGCGACTCTCACTGGGTACCGTTTTTCGTTCACTGTTCACCGACGACGGATTGTGGGGAATATTCGACGCGTCGACGAGGTGGGAGAGACGAAAACGAAGCTGAAGCACGAAATGCGAATCCCAGCTTCCGAGATCGGTACTGTATCCCGGCAGGTCGAACGATTCCGTGGAAAGAAGGCTGATGGATATAAACGAGAGAACCAACCAAGCGGCTGCGCGGTGACGCGTGTATCGTGCTGCGTTCTGAATTTATTTGACGTCGAGACTGTCTCTCTCTTTCGCTCGAAGCGTCGTTGTCGGCTGTACTAGACGCCGGCTCGTGCCAGTTCGAGCCAGTTTCTCGACTCCCGAGCTTGGGCACCTCCTCTATTTCCACCACTTTATCCCGAGCCTCCTATCGTCCATTGCCATTACCATCGCCACGCTTTCCACCACACCACCAACTATACACTAACTATATAATATGCTTCTACCTCCTCCACCTTTCGATTCATCCACGATCCCCCACCAGAAACGCCTTTGATCCATCGTCGTTTCGAAAGAGACACGGCAACGCAGCGTTGCATTTCTGTATTTTGCTCTCCTTCTCGTGGCGATGCATCCTACGTGAGAGAATTACTTTTTTTTTCCTTTCGAATTTTCTTCCTACTCGTCCTATCGGGCCGGGATTTTTCCGCCTTTCTTCCCGCTCAAACGCGTTAACCTCTTAACGGCTGGAAGAGCGACCTTGAAGAGCAAGGCTTATTCCTTTTGCGCGTTAACATGGAGGACGCGTTCTCTGTTCTTTGTTTACAACAATATCTATTAATAACTGGATGTTTTGAAAGGAAAAATTAGTCCTCCATCTATCCGGTTCGACTATCGAGATCAAAGGTGGTGACGACTTCGATGGTTCACCAAACATGTCCAGAGACGACCACCGTGTTACTCGAAATGCGTTCAACTGATTGTTTTTTGTCTACAAAAGAAGGTGGGCGACGATTTGTTCGGTTGGACGGCGGTAACTTGTAGTATCCGGAACGGGCCAGTTTATATTTACATAGCAAAGGAAAATTTACTACCTGCCACGTCTGTATACGACTACCAACACTTTTTCATGTACCGAGATAACCCAACGATAAGTTTGTTACGATATTATAAACAGCCGGCAATTACTGCATAATCGATGCAATTTACAAGCATGCTTGCGAAAGAAGGAGATACAAAAATTTGTGGTATCAGCAAACAGTGATGTTATCGAAACGGTTACAAAAGTTAGCAGACAAAACACGAAGAGCTGCAGTAAACACATCGAGATGCAAAACTGAAATTAGAACTATACTTACATTGCCTCCGTGGAAGCATAAGGGCTGCCTCCGTTTTGAGTTATCAAACTGGACGGCGATAAGGAGTCTAGAGGAATCTGTAATCAAAATCAGGCATCTTCGAGTTAGTATTGTAGGATAGTGGACATCTTCTATAGTCCGTCCAACGAGACGAGTTAGTAAATGTATACAAATTCCCGGGCACGAAGTAGGGTCGGCTCACGGTCGATCCCTGCATTCTAAACAATAAGAAGCTACTTCGTTTGGAACAATAATAATAGGTGTAAAGTTATCTTCCAAAATCATGATAAATCATTTTTGCGCACCCTATATACGGGATTTGAAAAACGTTAAGTTCCCCCCTGCCTTTCTAAGCAAGGGCCCACGGCAAAAGACCGCCGAAAGTTGGCCCTGAACTCGACACTTGACTTATTTATACAGGGAGATTCTCTCGGCGCGCAACACAATAGCTGCCCCGCACAATGGAACCCTGCTGTGTTTACGGGCAAAAAGCCCAGGAGGTCAAGTCGCCGGACCCAAGACTGCTCTGTGTGTCTTGGGTCCAGCGACTTGACCTCCTGGGCTTTTTGCCCGCAAACACAGCAGGGTTCCATTATGCGGGGCGGCTATTGTGTTGCGCGCCGAGAGAATCTCCCTGTATATATTGACTCGTTCCGTTGGACGCACTATAGTGTTAAGTTTAGTTATACGTATACATTTAGTTTAGGTTAAAATAATTTACGATAGGGTCATGATGACGCGTCGAGGGCCTACAGGCCTGGTGAAGCGAGAATTGCAACGCGCTTCCTCTCCCAGGTCATGGAGTGTAAAGGGCTTTTCTGATAAACCCCCCCAAAGTCGAAAAATCGGGGGTGGTCGAGGACCTTACAAATGGGTCAGTCATCGTGTGTCGTTCGTATTTTAGTCTCGTTTCGTCGTAATTTGGTTATCCATAGTCTAGACGGTTCGGGTTGTAACCATTTATACAAATATAATCTTCACTCCATTTAAATCGAATTAGCATTCGTTTTCGCCTCATCATCGTTGAACCCCACAGTATCTTGCAACAATGGACATATCAAGAGGTCACTTACGTCGGAGAGGACCGTGCAATCGTAACTTGGCTGATATTTGTCCTGTTCGTGTGGCGGTCGTCGAAGTATCTTGTCTCGATCCTGTTTATGCTTACGATCAGCTCCCTTCAGTTTGAATACCTTCACCTGGCAAGAAGCGGCATGCAGACGAGGACCACCTGGTAATCGTGTCTCCACTTGGATTCGAAACGGTACACCTTTCTCCCCACCGTGTTTTTTTGGCGTAAATTCGGTGCTTATACAGTTCACCTAGAGAAAAAGGAGCAAACGCCATTTTATTTAACCCCTTGCCTTATTTTCTTCGTCCGGAAGGTATTGTAGGGTGCAATAAAGAAGGCTAAGACAAGGGGTTAGCCCTCTGGCGGCGGGCCACTGAAGCTTTAACCTTTTTCCGACATTTTGTTTCCACACGTCCGAATATAAGACTTTCACAGGATTGAGTTAGAAGGGTTAAGGAATAATTCAAGCATTTTATTTATTGGGTGGATAAAATCCATCTTGGTTCCTGTCGCCTCTACCTTTATATAAACGCCGACTTCTTTGGTGGGATCCCACATAAATTCCACGCTGTTATTGGACGGGGACGGTTGACACACGTCCACCATCCCATAACTGAGAGGAACGTCGACCTCGAGCAATCTCTCACCGGGTCTTGCGCGTTGCCAAGCTTGCATTTGTTCCCGTTCGGTGTACTGAAGCCTCCTCTCGTGGAAGCATATGCGGATCGTCGACTGAAACAGAAAGGTTGCGTGTCCCTTCAGAGACGTTGTAGCACCGTTTGGGTGACACATCTTTCGAACGTCCGGCACCTAATGAGCTCACGCTGAATTGACGATTAGTTTAACGCGATAATGGAGTTTCAAAGCTTGAAAATTTGAATGATAATTGAGAGTGACCTCGCGAGAAGATCAGTACGTTTTGTAAGATGTCGATACCCAAACACAGGAAAACCTGCTGACGCGTTTCGATGGACAGGATGCAAATGATAGGGTACCTTCAGAATTTTTCCGCGATACGCGGACAGGTCTCCTAATTTTTTCAGTTTAATCTCGTACGACTGACCCTGGTTCAGGTAGGTGAGCGTCTCCTCGTTGACTTTCGTTGCGATGCTTGTGGCGGCAGCGAGCACGTATTGAAAGCTATGGGCAAATATTATATCATCATTAACAGTATCAAAAACTCCACTTTCTCACATAGGAGATAAATCATCGACAGACGTACCGACAATCCTCGTTGAGCTCGTTTCCCTGTTGCGAGGAAGACACATGATTTCCCGATGACGAGGTCGGGGGATACTCTTCGTTCGAGGAATAAAGCAACTGATGAAGATTCGTCGTTGTTTGACCGTTGTTGTTGCTGTCAGCCTCTGCAGGGCTGTTCCCGTTGTTCGCTGGTGTCGAATTGATCGTTCTTTGCGACACGTGGTTTAAACTGAAGCAGACATTGAACGTGTAATTTTATCAACAGTTGATTAACACCGTCGAGACGGATTCGCTTCACTCACTATAAATTAAAAAACACCGAAGAGGGTACAATCAAATCCGAAGCACTTCTCATCGTACTTTGATTCGCGACTAATGCCGCTGATTAGAATTCTTAATTAACGATCATTTCTACAAAAACTCGCGCAACTTGCAAAACACTCCGCTGGCAATGCTTCCATTTTAATTACAACCGCGCATAAATGCAAATTTCCTTCAGGTCCAAAGTGGAGTGCGCAGAAAAAGTTTCAAATTAATGGACGGAGATTAAGTATAGTTGATTTCACGCCTCGTTCCTCGTCGTTTTTCGAGTAGCAACGTCACGGAGATAAACGTAACACTGATTACTTCCGTGGGATCGCGTCGAAGCGTAAACCGCGTCACGTTTTGAGGGAATCGCGTTTTTCGCACGGTTTCATCCGTCGAACGACTGGCGTTCGCCGCTGACAGGGTAAAACGGAGAACGATAACTGCGGAGGAACCTTGCAATAGTAAAGGTCTGACCTGCGTGCCATTCGACTGATAATTGCGTGAAGAAACACAACGATAGGATGCCTTATCGTGGCTAATTCTCTCTCTCTCTTTCTCTCTGCGGGGGAGTCTTACGGCAAATTCCGCTTAGCTTTTGTTTGTTTTCTTTGTTGATGCCACCATGAACGACTTAACACATTTACTGGGACAGTGAATAAAAAAAAAAAGAAAAAATTGCGGTGACTAGTACGATAACGCAGATTGTTAACCCCTTTTGTTTTGAACGAAGTGTATACGAGTCCTCGAAAATTGACAATCGACAGAACCAAGGCGTATAAAAAGCAAGTGGTTCTTATGCAAAAAGGACTTACTTGGAATTTTGCTGGTTTTCTGGCGATGGTGCTTCTTGCTTGAAGACCGTTAACGATGGCAAAGCGAGCAAGGCTTCGCTGTAAACAAATGAACGCTATGCTTACAGTTCTGTATTGCTAGATTTTATTACTTTTTTGGGACGAAGAGATTTGATACGCAATTTCAATCACAATAATTATGTTTACTGTTCGTAATGACAATCTTGGTTTGGGTTCATCCGATCAAAGGATGTTCGATCCGATACTAACCGATAAATTCCGGTTTCCTTCATTGGCAATTAGGTACTGATTATACAGAGCTCGGTAATATAACCGACTGAGAATCGATCAACATTGATCGATTGGGAACAATAGTTAATTATACGTATACATCAACTTTTAATTTATACAGAGAAGGTATCTATCTGTTATCAATACCTAATCTCTGTTAATAATGAAAAAGTATTATCAATTCAAATTCAACATCCATTATTTTCTTTGGGGTGTTAAAAAAATAGAATCAATATCAGTCTCAACTCAATAACTGATACAAAGAACGTAAGAATAGTTTGAGAACCGCTATGATAAGAATTGAGTCGCTAAGGTCAACTAAAACCGGAACGTACCGGTTCTCGAATGCAACGAAATTAATATCGTACAGGCAAAGTACCGCGATAAGACATCGCCGAAAATATGGCATTAAATCATCTTTTTCCGATATTTTTTACATTAGTCAGCATAAATGGACATACGGTTAAACATGCTAATCACTCACCCACTTTTCAAGTACTGATGCATGATTTTGATACTCGAATATTAGTCTTGATTCTTCCTCTTCATAAAAATATAACGATAACCCCATAGACAGTCTTCGATCACAAGTTACGCTAGGTACACTAGTTCAAATTTCACCAAGTTTCCGGGTGTCACGTGGACGCCAAGATTTAGCGCTCATTTAAATAGGAAGAACGAGAAAGTGGAAAGTGATTCACCGCACCGGGCTCAAATCGCCGAGAATAACTGGTTCCGTACTCGCGAATAGTTACAAGGATTATGATCTCACAGATCAGTATCACGAGGAATTGGTTTTCGGCAATTTTTCATTCATAAATCATGGAAAAACTAGAACCGCGTTTCTCCGAGACGCAGAGACGCGTCGAGTGTCTCGATCAGCTGATCACCAACAAACTTTCCCGCTTTTTTCGCGTCGAACCTTCGCAATATTCGTTTTTATCCCACTTTCCCTCGATATGAACGAATATTACTCGCTTCGTTTCATCATTAAACCTTGATCTTAATGTTATTCGATTAAGCAACAGTGCTCCAGTTATTCCATAATCTATGATTTATCGTCAAGACTTTGGCGGAAGCGATAAAAAACGAATCGAACATGAAAAGTATGCTTAAATGGCTGATAAACGTTCGTTTCAAAACACGTTATTGAAATAACAGCTAATTTTTCTTGTGAAATTGAAAAGATTCTTTTTTCGGACAATTTGGCAGAACAGAGTCCAATAAACGAAACAAAAGTATAATGAACACTGTCACAAACGTGTAGAGTTCAAGGTATTGACACAAATGTTCTGGACGACTCTTCGCACCGGATGTTAGGTGTTTCAGAGTTAAAGTCGTAACAATTGGTTCCGGGACAGAAATGCACGTGTGTCTGTACGCGCCTACACTCGGTAAGCGTCTATAAACGTTTGTGAGCAACGTGATTTCCCAGTGTGTGTCGTTCGAGCAACGAAACACCGACAACTGTGTCTGGTTTCAACCGGATTCCTCGTTCGGCATGTTTCTTCCCACTACCAGCTAGGTTTTAATCGAGATTCGATTCTAGTCTCCAAAGAAATCTACTTTATCGACTCCAACTAAAGCAATTCGCGACCCAAGAGGCTCTTCATGATCGACTATCGGTTAAACTCGAAGAAGCTTTCAGTAAGAGTCTACAGAGTCGGCATTTTGGGTTCTAATTCACCTGACTATTGGGCAGCTTTTAAGAAAATCTGAAGAAAATATTTACCTCATGTTGTAAGAAGCAACGGCTGTCGCGAGATCTGATGCTGCGAGGGCTGACAGAGATCCATCGAAATCGGCGGCAAGATGTTCTGCCAGTTCCTCCACTTGGTTGGACCAACCCTGGCCGGAACTGTTGCTTCCGACAGATCCTGCAAACACAAAAGACTCTGAATTAGAATTTCAAGCCAGTAATGTAGAGTGGAGGATGTAGACTTCTTTTAATTAAGGGTACAGAGAGGACCTCCTATCATCTGCCTTCGGTTCTGGGAGAAACTCAGAACTTATTTTCAAAATCAACATAGTACCACCTTGTGGATTAGCATAATTGATGTAAAACTGATGGTGCATGGTTCCCATCCTAGGCTTCGCTTCCTGAATAGCTATGACCGCGTTCCGTCGTCGATTCTTCGACGTAATTGGTGAATAACGTCGACTCTGTAGCAACGGCAGCCTAGAGCTGTCCACTTCGCACCACTTCATTCTCTATCTCTGACAAACTAAACGAACACGAGGCACACACCTGAAGAAACACTATCAAAACAAAACTCGAAGATAGCCGTACACCTTTCGCGTAATTTCCGTCGGCTGGAGAGTTAATATTGGCTTCTTTCTGTCTCCTCGGATAGACATAATCTGCGAGATACCGTGTACTTAAGAGTTATCAGTTTCTACGACCACGTGGTCATAAAGGCGTCGAACGTCGGGAAGAATGTTTGTTGCCGATCAGTCTTGAACTGTTCTTCGAAGCAACCATTCGCTCTGAGCACGCGTTCTTTATATTTGACAAAATTTAGAATTTTTCATCGATGGAAGACCAACAAGGATGCTGGTGAATCGATGATAACTGAGCAGCTCTTGCACTTGAGAATTTATTTTCAAAAATCAATGGAGCTGTCTTGAAATTTGAACAGGGTAAGTGAAATTCCTGATCACCAAAAACTACTACATATCAATTTCAGGTCTCAGATAATAACGTATAGAGATTATTCTTCCTAGGAAGATATACTCGATTAAAATGAAAACGTCTGCGCCTACGACTGTGTATCTGAGGTCGTTCGAACACGACCTTTCGACGTATCTACACCGAGAGCAGAACGATAGCGACAATGGGTACACAGAGAAGCGAGTACTTCTTAAAAATCACAGAAACGGAATAGAGGGAACATCTGTGCCTGGTCTCTTCGTATTCTTCAATGTCTAAACACCAAAAGGTTCAATCGTATTAGCTAAACTACTCTAAAAAACGAAACCCATGCTACATCATCCAGTAAACTTAAACCTACTCTATTGTTGAACGGTATTAACCGATAAAACTTGCAGTTTCATCGTCTTAGGAATATACTAACCATCTCGTCTAGCATGCTTCTTCTCGAGTTCGGTAATTTGCGGCAACGGTTCTCCGGCTCGACGTTTCAGGCTGCTTTGTTGCTGGCAATTAGGAGTGGTTGTACCAGCATCGTCGGACGATGGGCTGAAATGTTGAAGCGACTCGTTGTTCGAACGTATCTGGACACCGTCCTCGGGAGAATCCTTCGGTGAACCGTATTTGTCCTGCCAGAAAGAATTTTGTAGACTGTGATATCCCATTGACGCCTATAAAATTTTTGATTACGGTCAGTTTCGGGAGAGGATTCGCGGGATTGACTTGTTCTTTGGAAGGAATATCGTCCCATGGTACTATTACGCGGTTAATCCTTGTAAGGACAAGTGTGGGATACTTATTAAATCCGATTTTCTCCTTTAGTTTTAATTCAAAAGTGGGTATGCATCGAACTCCAGTAGCTCTATTGTTGAAGTTGGGTTTGAAAACGACATTACTTGTGGAACGACCCGATAGAATTATCCTCGTGGAAAATAGTCATACTTACGTGTTGGGAAGCGATGGCGTCGCATCTGTTCTGACGAACAGGGGACAGTTGCACGTACGGAGGCGACGGTGTGTTTGGAAACCATATGGTCCCGTTCAAAGAGTCTGCACTACCGTCCATGATGAATTGGAGCTCCATTCAACGATCCTGAATCTCAAAGCACTCGTACCGCGAGAGTTTATCTATTCTGTTACACCAGCGTTTTGATACCGAATTCCTATGATCCTGATTCAAATTCTTTCCCTTGTCGTTCGAGTGCTGAAAGATTCTCTGGAGAAGGCTTTGGTAGCCGGTAAGTTCAAGCTAGTTAATGGATCGTCCAGGATGAAAAAACTTGAAGGACTTTTCTTTGAACTTTCCTAAACGCTAGTCTGCATTCTGCGGTTAACGATGCTCCTCGGTCCCTTTGTTTCCTATCTTATCTTTCTCTAAGAAGCAAAACCTTCACCAGCTTGTTTCGTGCGTTCTCCGCGTTTGTTTCCTTCAGGAAGGATCCACGAAGGTGTCGCGGGAGTGCACGGTGCATCACTCGACCACCGTCAGTTAAAGGGCCGACTTTCCTCGGGCAACAGTTAGCCTTAGAACATCACGAAGAAGCTGTTGTACAATTTCTTGATGCCAGTTGTCTCGCGTTGCCGGTGCGTTTCCAATAGTGCGCAACCCCGCGACTTGAGGGACAAAAAACGCGAAAAGACGACGAACGCGTCCTCGAATACCATTGCCACACCTTGACTGCAACGCATTTTGTTACTATTACTCCTCAGCGAAATTTCTCAGCTATGGGAAAGGACTACGGTACTTCGTTGTTCTGCGATCGTATGTCTGTTATCGTTATCGAGTCCTTTAGAAAATCACAGTCGATCGCTGTTACCAAACTCGATCGTACGAAACTTTAAACAGGATCGTGATCGATCTAGATCGAATCCGATGAATTCTATTCACGATTAAGCTGTTTCGGTTAAGAAACAGCCTGAACGATGTCGTTGCTCTGAACGAGTGTCACTGGACACGGAAAATATTTATCTCGATTGCTGTCTAACGACTATGGCTCACACACTCGATAGTGTCTTGGTAATCGAAGGCCTTCGCCTGACACGTCGTCACCACATTTTCAGAATCCTTCGTTCCATGGTGCCGACAGAAAGACAAAGTTGATCGTGAAGAAAAGAACGAGGCTTCGTTGCCGTTTGACCAAGTGAGAGACGCGTTTCGCTCTTCGACAGTTTCCCAAACTCCTTTCGATCTTCCGAAAGACGAATCCTTCGTGAAAATCACCAAAGGACGATGTTTTCTCGGCCGAACTCAGGAACTGAGACCTTCTGACGCGGACGTCAATCCGTTTGCTCCTTGAAACGTTCCAAAGTCAAGCAAGGTTTCTTTGCTTCCCGATAACGATCACGATCAAGATCAAGATCTTTCGAAGAGCAACAGCCAATAGATTTGAGCCATTCACCTGGTGATCTAGACTTCTGCTTTTATCGCTTAAAGCGTCGCTGTCGGCTGGAACGCTGTTATTTACGACTGGGCTTTGTCAATGAACCTTCAACGATGCGAATCCTCTTCTGAAATTGGTCGCGTGGGAGTCTTTGGTGTATTCGTAGCGTCGACTTCCTGATAGAGTCGCTTCTTTCTCCGTCGTTTTTGATTCCGTTTTACGAGGCTCGCTGTTACCGTTGACCGACTTAAAACCGACTGAGATAAACCGGACGAGCGAATGTCTGTTTCGTTCGTCTCTTTACCCTTACGACGACGACGGCGACGACGACGTGTGGGACAGTAAATTGCGCGACACTGACGACGTTAAAAGTTTTGAACCGAATGCTCCGGCTATGTCTTCTGTCTAAGAACGAACCGGCTATCCGATCCAATCGCGACCGTTGGTATTAAAAGGCTGACCAATAGTGTCTACGCTGGAGGGTCGACCCGACCCGTCAATTGGAACCACTCAGTGTTGATGAGCAAAATGTGACTCGGTTTACCTCGTACAATCGTCCCGTATTTGGTGACGTATTGAATTTGAATTTTCATTAATACCTGACTTATTCTTTGCCCCACTATTCTTTCATAGACAATTTTCAAATATTTTATTCGTTTTTCTTTAACTTTTTTGCGATACAAGATTGAAACTTTCTACTGATATCGTTGAGAAACGAGAACGAAGATGTTTTCGTCGAGTTTCGACGAACAACCGTGTCGTAAAGGCTGCTTGTTTGCCACGTGGATTAATTACTTTCGAGTCGTTATCTCCGAACGACCGTGTTTTCGTCGCGAAACTTTCAATGAAATCGCGAAGACGAATCTTTCGCTGCTTCGCGAGCGTCGACGGCGTAGCCTGAATAAACGGTGGAAAGAAACAAGGTAGCTGCTTGATGCGTTTCCGGGTGACGTTAATGGACGACCACGTGCCAGCTAGTGCAACGAAGTACGTGGAACAACTTCTTGGTCGTTAACTGAGTTTCTCCGTGAAGCTTCGAGGTGTGTCTGATACGAGATATATCCGTCTCTCCAAATCGTCTCCTTAAGCTTAGAAGCTTAGTATCTTCGTCCAAGAAAATCGACGAGCTAAACTAAGATGGCGGATGGAGAACCTGAAATAACAAGGTTAATATATGTCCATGGAACACTCGTGTACTCGGGTGTTTAGCAAACTTTTCACGATCAATCATTCTGTGACTGTGGGAACAAATAAGTTAAACTCGATCAATGAATTGCCTTTATTTACTTGTATGTAAGAATGGGAACAGAGAAGATTCGAAAGATGCTATTTGCTCGAGCGGCAAACGAATTGTCTTGCTTCCTAATTCCCTGCTACCACCATTTTCTCCTAAGCGCGTGCTTGCACGTACATCCGTCCAGCAAAGCTCTGGCCAGCCCAATGGGGTTAGACGTCTGAAGTTTCGCTGATTGAAGTTAATCCGCGAGGTCATTGTTATACGCGCTACTCGCTTGCACACAAATTAAACCGTCTTACGAGAGGAAAGCTCGGCGAACAAGAGTTTCGTCGTTCGAACGACGCGATGGAAAGAAGGGTGGTCGCGTTCGCATTGCGGAAAAGGAACTTCTCGTCGTCGTCGCCGCTTTATCGCGCCACATTTCCAGCGATCCTACACGAGATCAACGACCATGCTCCCCTCGAATTACTTCGCGACCTTGTCTCTCGCTGCCGCGAAGTACACGACTTCGTTCTTCGAGCAACGAGGTTATTCGTCCGCGTGCCACGCCGTTCGTTTCGCAGCGACTGATACTTTTCAAAAGGGACGATCGAATCATGACAGTGATTACTTTCGTTATTATCGATTCCGTGCCGACATGCTTTTCTCCTCGTTGCCGGTCACGTGTACGTCGAGTCGAAAATCGACCGTTAATCGGGTCAGACTGGTTCATTTGGTATTCGTTCGAGTAATATTAAGTAGGTGATCGATTAGCTGAATAATTGCAGAAAGCGTATCGGGATTTTTTCTTCAGGGTGACATGTGGAATGACAAATCATCAAAGGAAACTTCTGCATGGAGCTCGAGCATCTGCAACGACTTCTTTTATAGCCTCAATGATCGAAACGTTCTTCAAAGGAGCACAGATATTTGCTACCTCTGACGCAACGCTTTTAAAGAATCATCTTCTTAATTAATTAACTACGAGTCGTCTCCGAGCTGTGCTCGCTCCTTACGAACCTTAAATCTGTCGAGCATCCGATCTTCTTTTAGTCTTTGAACGACGTCAAAGTGAAAAAATTGCAAAAGAAAGTTTGATGGGTCTTCCGTAACACGGAACCAACGAAACGTTTAGCTGGCCGTGTGGATAAAGGAACAGCGACAGACCGATGGTTAGAGATCTCTATTCCTGCAAATTATACCAAGACACCAAGGTCGCCCCGTATATCTACCTCGTAATGGACAAATGCACGTTCGAACCACGTGTAAGATCATGTACGCCGTCTGCTTTTCATTGAAATTCTAAACCGGTCGTTACGTTTGCAGTTAGAACGTCACTAACACGTCTGTTAAGCTTCCTAGACGACCATCAGGTACGAAACCTTTCACAGGTGTCCAAATTTGGGAAGCAGACTGATCGAGATCGATGACCCATTCAAAGCGGACTTATTTCCACTCTTTTAATCTTCATAAAATACAAGAGGAATATTCCATATAAGATATTTTTTAAAGGCATCATCATGGATGTTCCACGAATCATTGGTTAATAGAAAATTACAATCAATTGTTGCGGGTGAATCGGCTGAGTCAATCCGTATTTCTGTGCTGGATTTCTTGCAACACTCGTCGACAATCTTGCTCCAGAACACCGCTCCAAACCTGATACCGATGATTCAAACCTGGCACAGCGTGTAGAACCGTTTTAGATCCTAACACGCCTGTACACTGATTAGGTACTCCATAAAATATCCTCGAAACTCTGGAATGCAAAAGAGCCATGGCGCAGAGAGGACATGGTTCCCTCAACAGAAACGTCCAGTACCCTGTGCACAAATAAGGACCACATTTTTCTGCGTTTATTTCTTCACTTTTCCCTGAATCTGTCCTCTTGGAAGCATTGTTTCTTCGTCCTTGTTTAACAACAGTCGACTTCAAAGACTCTTCTTCCGGTAGATTAAGGATGGACAATGACGAGGGGTAATAAAGTGGAGCTTCCTCTATGTACTTCCTTTTTATCCTTCTTTCCCTGGTTGCATAGTCTTCGTCCGCTATTTGAACACTTTCTTGAGAGTCTTTATTCAATTTCCAGGCACCGCCACCTTGAAGTTTGGCCACCAGATCCACGGCTAACATAACCGCGTGCCACATCGGATGCTGATCGATTCTGGAAGCTGCGATCGCGAGGATCCGTCCATCTTCGGGATCAACGATCACCGCGCTACCATTGCAATGCTCGTCGCCAATGGCTTCTAATTTGGCGGCTTCTATGGCAACGTTCATGTACCTTTCTATCAGATCCAATTGCTGATCCGTGAACACGGATCCATCGATCAGACATTCGATGTTAGGATCTGGATGAAAATTCAGAGGCCAAATCTTCGTGGCTCTCGCTGCCTGTGCTTTCGTCCTTGCGGCTCTGGATGGCACTTTCAACACCTGGAAATCTTCTTCCAGCAAGGATAAATCAAAGCCTTTCTCCTTCAACATCGTTTTCAACTTGTCTGAAGTTAAAGTATGTTCTGGTGAATGTAACGGTGCCAGGAGAAGCTTGTTCGATGAACAGCGTTTCAGATGATGAAAACCCGGCAGAATGGATGATACTGTTTGAATAGCTGTTGATGTATTCTGTTTCTGCTTTAACAGACCCACGTAGACCTCTTCCAAGATCGGATCGTCCGTGAACTCCGAGCTCAATATCGGCCTTGCTATCCAACTTCTAGTCCTGGCTTCTACTTTGCTCTCCTTGGAACATTTCGGCGAGGTGATCGCCATTTTCCCTGAAAACACGGTGCCTTCACTTTTCCTCGAACCATCTAAGAAACTGTCTCTTCCTCCGAGTCTAAACGAGCGTTTCGGAAGGCACAGTAATTTGCCGCTAATTGCCGATTTTCGTCGACGTATGTACACGTTGTGGGCGAGCAACGATTACTTGTTTAACATAATTGTAAATGGGCCTAGCAATAACTGCTTAAATAATCATAACGTCGGAACAATAACGCGAGTTGCTGTATGGAGAACGGATATCCCGTGGATAATTCGATCGGCGGACGAGTCGTGTCAATTCTGTTGCTCGTTCGGGAAAAAAAGAAGAAGAAGGCGGAAGAACGTCTAGGATGGGTGCGATTCGTGGGAGAATCGGTACTCGGTGGCGGTGCACTTGGTACGGCTCACAGGAGGAGAAGCGATTTTAAATTGCTGTCAAGTTGGGCCACGGTCGGATCGATTGTCGGAGTTAGACGCAATTGTACGACGTCGATCCGCGAACAGAAGAAATAAGACCCTTGTTACCAGGCCGCGGCAGAGTCCTGATCCTGCCGAAGACGCGATCGCTTTCGAATTTCTGTTGGAAACGCGTGGACCGGAATGGTAATGATATCGTCAGCCGAATATTGTGAAATCAGGTATTTCTCTGATTTCATGGCTGCTGCTGTTGGCACGGCTCGTCGTTTGGATCTTCGAGTGACCCACAAAACACTCGAAACCTGGCTGTTGCCTTTCCATATATTATCCAGAGTGTATGCTAATGGAAAACTGACGAGAAATCACGCAAAATATTTGTCAACGCCGAGCGCGATTGCCAGGTAAACGAGATACCGCGTTAAGTAGGTCTCATCGAGAGGAGCCTCTCGACATGCTTTGGAAATACCATTTTCTTTCCTCAAAATTAAGATTATTGCAATATTTTACGACTTGGTTATTCCGGAAGTGAATAAAAAGATGATTGTTACGGACGCGTTTTGCAGTAACGAAAACGTGATTCGTTAGTACCGACGGGGAAGTCGCATCTTAAAGCATATTAACGGTCAGCGGGAGGAAAATATGCCATGGTCGGATGATCTGTGAATGGATAAATGAGTGGACAGGACAGATTAAATTATAAAACGTTCATAGCGTAATAGCGTGCCGCGAATACGAGGTTATTGTTAAAGATGGTCATTAGGCGAATGATAATTTTATTATTCATTAACGGTGAAAGAAGTTGACAATCCAGTGAGAACTTGTTCAAAAGATGTACTCGAAAAAACAACGCGATTAAGTAGTCTGGAAATTTTCAAGTTCAATTTAATACGCATTTCGATATATATTCTCGTTTTATCGTGGAAAATCTTGCGCCTACGTGTGTGAACAAACATAAAGTATAAGAAACGTTTATTTAAAGTTCAAACAGTTCAAAAAGTTAGTTAAGATCGATCGTAATACGAGAGGAGTGACGTTCGATGGCTAGTCAAACTTCGCGGGTCGATTACGTCAGCAACATGGCGGCGACACATTCGTGCGAAGCGTGTTCCTTATATAACAGAAAAGGAACAACAAGCGGGCTCGTGTGACGCAGAACGCGCAAACGTAAACTCGTCAGGCGAATGTACTCGACAATCGGGACGAACGATGGAGTTTATACGCACAAACAAACGCCTTCCGATCGATCGGAAAATCGCAATTGTCCGTGATACAGGGCGGCCCGTTTTTTTCACGGGTTCTGTTCACGTGCCAATATGTCTTCCCTGGCCTTGAATCGAAACATGACACGCGTGTCCCGCATCTCTGGCGCCTTTCAAACAAAACAAACGGTCTCGATCACAAAACACGTATCGTGTTGCGGAAAAAGTGATACGATTACGACACTAGGATACGCGTGTATGAATTTTTTACGAATAGCAGCGAAAAAATTCATGAAAATTCTTACCTGCTGCTCGTAAGAGTGGCACGTTCTTCTTACGTCTGCTTTCGCGCTGTTTCTTCAACAACACAACGAATAAAGCGATCCCTGTCAGCCACACCTTGCACACCTTTTTGATACTTTCCACTTGATCCACGACACACGGAAACGCACGTGAAGATATCCGCGGAGATGAAACGTTTACAGGAGGTCGACTGTGTATACCTTTGGCGATTACCAGTTATCGGCGCTGCGCTTGCGCCCTCTGGCGGCAATTTCAGTAAGCTCGCAACTGGAGGAAGGGAAGCACGACTACGGAACGTTCCTGTTATTTTCTTTTTTTCACGGGAATACATTTTTCGATTCCGTTAAAGTTTGTTGTATCAATTAACCAACATCTTTGCAAACAACAAGAGTTGAAAACTGGAACGTGTCACACGATAAATCAACCGTATACTACGACAAAGGTGAGCAGACTTTGATAGTTATTCTTATTGCCGTGTCAAAATCAAAGTCGATGATTGAAAACAATAACTTCGTTGAAATGACATGTGACAGGTGTTTTTGAGATTAACCAGTGGTTGAATTATACTTGTTTCATTGTTTGCTTTCAGGATACACTACTGTCAATGGTCGTGACATTGATGGGATAGATCGATTTTAGCTGATGAAATTTGGCGCGAAATCGTTTGGATGACGTAACTGGTTGGGCGGCCATCTTTGTACACAGTACGAAGCCAGTTCGAAAACAGATTTCAACTTTTCTACGGTTTGGTGAGTACCTTTATTATTCATTATCGATCACCTTGTAAATGATTTATACAGAGTTGTGAGAATGATTTAAAAATCCTCTATAATTTTGTAAGAAATTTATATTAAGCGATCGAAATTGGTGAACTGTCAAAAAATTATTTAGACATTCTAAACGTACTGTTGGAAAATCTCACATGTATGCATGGTGCGATCTAGACGAAATCACGACAGTCGTTACTACACACGTTACGATGTATCGGGATAAGGTTCGTGGGAACGAAAGTCGTTTGCCTTGAGTACATGAAAGCGATGAAAAACGATGAAAATCGGGGAATAAGTAGTAGTAGCGTTAAAACGATTACGTAACGATTGTAATTTATAGTTGAGACGATACAAGAGATTAGAAAAGCCAGTCTTGATTGGAAGCTCGTTGAAATGAATCGAGTCAATTTATGTAACAAATTGAACTGTCTATGCTCGATTAACAATCGAGATTTCTTTACGAGAAATTAGCGTACGTTTCGAAGTACTCTAGGTACGTTATCGCTGCATCGTAAAGATATTCCATCTGTTCCTGAAATTCAAATAATTATAGGTTATCAGTTTCCTAAGATACTTCAAACAGATAACACCGCGTTTATTTAAAATTTACCAAAGATTTGACGAAATCAGGCCTCGATCTTCTAATCGCGCGAATTGCCAGGCAAACGTCGCATTCCCTTTCCACAGCCATTCTCTCCAAAAGAAAGCTTAAGGCCAAGTAAAGTCCACTGCCGGTTACACCGTCGCTAATTGGACAAACATACACCTCTAGATACATTTCGCAATTTCTGTTTGATTTATACGGGGTTTTGAATCTTTCAGCACTCCGAATAAGACATTTCGCGAGATTCGAGTAATTCTTACTGGCAGAGAACAGCGGTAGGTCCTCCTCTCGAAATCTTTTCCGCAGCTTGCCAGAGGGTGACCAGCATCCTCGTGGCAGGTGGATCTCGATCCCTACCACTTCTCCATTCCGTAGAGCATAAAATCGTTATGTGCTGTTCCGTCACAGGTTTCTGTAATAAATTCTCTTCGGAATAAGAATCGAAATTTTCATTCCGGCGAACAGATTCGATCACCTACCTCTAAATTATTGATAAGTACCAATTTCTGTGACGTGTACGATTCGTATTCGATAAATTCCTTCGATCGAACGTTTATAAATGGTACCGGTTTAAATTCCTTGCTTGGAACCACCGGACAGCAAGTCTGGGAACAGTTCCAAAGAAAGAAGTAGATTTTCTTCGTGAAAATGTATTTTCATCGGTTCGATCCGAATACCAACCGTATCTTTCGGATCTGGTGGCTGTAACAGCACGATTAATTCCACTTTGTACTCGGCCACCATTCTCCAGAAATCGCTCAACGTTCCAGGCAACGGAAGTTGCGTTGCTAGGTGCTGATTTTGCAATCTTACACCGTCCACGTAGACAGCGGCTATATAATCACTGTCCTCGTCCGTGGCTGGGTATCTTTTCAAATACACTCGGCTGAAATTTGCTGCGAAGCAATGTAACTGTCAGACAACGTTTCTAAACTCATAATTAAGTATTTCCAACCTGATGCTAATTCTGGGTATCGGTTCTTGGCAAGGTTGCGTTCCGATAGAGACACTCGACTGGTCGATGGTCGAAGGGCCTGCTCTTGCCAGGTCATCTTTTCTAAACACTCTCGTTGAACGTCTAATTGCTTCTTAAGCTCCATGATTCTTGCTGGCAGGTGTTCGTCACACGGAAGAGACGTTGAAATAGAAAATAAGCACTCGACCAACGTTAAATGAGCTAGACGATACTGTTGAATATTGTCCACCATGTTAGCCCTTTGACTTCTGATCGATTCGACTTCAGCAAACACGTCGATCGCCTGGAAATATTTGTAAAATATTTTAAGATGTTCCAGGGTATTTCTTGAAAATATTTTACCCCTTCAACGGCGATCCGTCGCAGGCAAATGTCGCATAAAATGATAGTGCCGGTTCTTCCTGCACCTGCGCTGCAATGGACCACCATCGGTCCACTTCCAGTCGGTGTCGCCAATACCTTCTTCAAATATGTTGCCACCGAATGCGTGGACAACGGCACGCCGTGGTCTGGCCACGTTGTGTAATGCAAATGCTCGATCTGATTTTTAAACACCGTTTAAACCTAGGAACATTCAGTCGTTACCCTTTCGCTGCGGTATTTTTCGTTTGATCAATATCAACGAATAGAGTTTTAGCAATCATATGAAGTGTGTTTTTGCCTCCACTTATATTGGAGACTGCACAGGTCGTTAAAAAGTAATTAGCGTCAGTATTTAGAAAAGTTTGCTATCGAGTTAAGTGCCACAGCGAAAGGGTTAAAAGTTTCATCAACGATTGCACTACCTTGCGAGCTTCGTCTCCGCACGACACATGCAAAGTACGAAACGTGAAATCCGCGAATACCGTGTGTCTAGCGTTGAAAACAATTATTTCACCATATTTCTTCTTCTTCCCGATGTCCGGCCAATACTGTTCGCACTTTACCTAAGAAAATTTGATTATCAACTTTCAGCCAGTGTTGATCTTTCTATTTTGAAAAGGATCTTACTTTTCCACCTTCTGTGATGTTCGCAAGCATGCAAATAACGAGAACCTCTTCTTGCCAAATCATCCGCCAGAAGTCGATGACCGTGTTCGGCTTCGGCCCTTGCGTCGCTATGTAACATTTCTCCGTCTTGTAACTTTTGATGTAACTAGCGTTGATGTAATCCGAGAAAGGATCGTCGGGAAGTTTATCCAATATCACTCGATTTTCATCGTCTACGGGACGTGACTATTTTTCAGAGACTTTGTACATTACAGTTTACATGGATCACTTACACGCTATGAGATCTCCGTATCGGTTCTTTGATTTGTTCTCCGGTAACTTTCCGTAGTCCCATGGCCTCGTTTGTCCTCGTCGAAGCGTCTTTACAAACAATTGAACGGATCGTCATAAAATTTCACAGCTGACAGTGATATCAAGCAATTACCTTGTATTGTGTTTCAAGTAGCCCAGACTGAATTGCTTGTTTCACGTAATCTTCGAAATCCTTCACCTTTACCAGAGACGATCGTTCCTCTCTCTGATTAGCATCGTTCACGAATACCGTGGTATCATCTTGAGGCGTGTTCGCGCGTGATAACAGTTCCTTATCAGAAGGAGTGGACATCGCGGTGAAAGGTTGCTTCGAGCTCGAGGAAATTGATTTCACTTCGAGATTGTCGTTGTTGTACGCCAATGCCATTTCTCCTCGTAGAATAACCTTCTGCAGAGACCTTCTTCTTTTTCTCCTACAAAATGTTTTCGAATTCACTTTCTTTTTTAATCGCGTTGATAACGCGAAAGTAGTAAATACCTGCGATACAGGTAAAAAAGCACGGCTTTGAGGAGAATTATCGTAATTGGAACTAGCCACGCTTCGTGTCGCTTCGATGCGTCACTGATACGAATCGATGATGTTTGCGTTATAATCTGATCGTCCAGCGATTCTTCTTCGCTTTGCACAATGATTACTATTACGTAGGATTCTTCTGGCTTCAACGGGCAATTCGCGGCGCCTTCGTTAGGTTCGTAATCAATCGTGAATGTTTTGCCAGCAAATTTTTCAGTCTGCCGTAGATAAGAAAAATGAATTTCAGTCATCATTATTAGTTTTATCGAAATATTGGATACTTACGGAAAACCTGTAAATACGCCAGACGTTCTCGTAATACTCGATACCAACTTTCTTGCTCAGATAAGGATTCAATTTCTCGTAATGTTCGCAAGCTCTTGGTCCTTGTACAACCACGGTAGTCAAACTGTTCCTCGTGTCGTTTAAGACGGCAGGAATATGCAACGAGATAGTCGAAGAAGTCTGATGCACCTCCGAGCTTGAATTCTTCTTGAATCCCATGGACGAAGGTGTTTGAACCTCTGTAACGTCCGTCGCTCCAACGAGACCCGTGTTTGTCACGGCGTAAATGGAGATCTTGTAAGTGGTCGACGATAATAAGTGCAATTCTTTATAGTACTGAGATCGATAATGATCGATCGAATATTTGTGAAACGAGAGCATTTGCGATCGCTGAATCTTAATGCGAAGACGGGATGATATTATTTCAACGATGATCCGAAATGATACCAGGCGACCACCTGATCGCCACGGATGGGACCAGGTGAAATTCACGATTCCGTTGTCCAGCGCGCTGGCGGTGATAATTTTAGGCGCGTCTGGTTGGATTTCATCGCGATTCATCGGCACGGATGACGCGACGCTGGGCGTCGAAACGTTTACGTTCTTGGCTGAAACCTGAATCCCGCGTCAACACTGTCATACCTGTTTGTTTTAAAACGTAAAATAATCGAATGCGAAAATGATATTCACCGTGACAAAACTGGTGAAATGATGTTGATGGAATATTTCAACGGTCGCGCAAATGTATTTATTCCATAAACTGCATTGCTCTGTTGGTCGCACTTTCGAAGCAACCGTGCAAGTCGAGTGACAAGTGCGTACAGTATAGTATTCTATCTTTCCATTGATCGGTGGTTCTGGTTCTTGCCATCTCAAATCCATCACTCCAAATAGCGCGTCTATTTCCAATATTTGTAGATTCCTTACAGGAGGCGGGGCTATTAAAGACAAATCATAGTTATTAATTTAATAGTTAACTCTTTAACTGCGGGTGTGGTTTATAATAGAAGTGTGAGAGTACTCGAGTTTCAAATTAAACAATGATCGGCTGGTCAAGCCGAGTCGAGCGTTTGAATTTGCCGAATTACTCGAAATCGATTAACTCTTTGAAACAAAAGCGAGCTACTCGAAAATTCGAGCTGAAAATTCATCTTCAAGTAAATCGAAGTTTTACGACGGCTCGAATATTCGAGTAGCTCGCTTTTGTTTTAAACAGTTCGTCGATTTCGAGTAATTCGACAAATTCAAACGCTCAACTCGGCTCGAACAATCATAGCGAGTTCAGCTCAGCTTGTAAATTACCAGTACTTGATTTATTCGGGTCGAACAATGATCGGTCGGTCGAGCCGAGGCGAGCGCTTGAATTTGCCGAATTACTCGAAATCGACGAACTGTTTGACACCTACACGTAGAGATGTGCCGAGAATGTCGAGTCAAAAAATGATCGGTCGGTCGAGCCGAATCGAGCGTTTGAATTTGCCGAATTACTCGAAATCGACGAACTGTTTGAAACAAAAGCGAGCTACTCGAAACTTCGAATTACTTGAAGATGAATTTTCAGCTCGAATATTCGAGTAGTTCGATTTTTTCGAGTTGCTCGCTTTTGTGTTTCAAACAGTTCGTCGATTTCGAGTAATTAGACAAATTCAAACGCTCAATTCGCCTCGAACAATCATAGCGAGTTCAGCTCGGCTTGTAAATCACGAGTACTCGCACACCTCTAGTTTATAAACCACGTGCTAAAATTATAGCCGGAGGCGGGTGTGATGTATAAACAACATGTTAATTTTTGCTAATATCAAATAGCGACTATGGCATATATACCACTAAAATAAAAATAAAATAAATACAATAAAAAAAATCTTTCAAGAAATATCACTTCAGTAATGTAATTTAAAATTAGAATGCAATCGGCTGTGCTAAAAGTGCCCGCAGTTAAAGGGTTAAAGTCACTTTGTTCCAATTATTTTTCACGACAAACCAACATTTTGACGGAGTAGTGAAAACAAGTTTCTCATAAAGCGATTCATCGTGCTGTTCGTGGTAATCTCTAATGGCGTAAATCCTTGCTTCGTACGTTTCCGCGCCATAAAGTTCGTCATTTAAATCGATGAAGTGCTTCGTCGTTTGTTTGGTGATGCTGACGTTCAGCACCGCGATGCTGACACCTTTCACGATCGCTTTAGCAATGATAGGTCCAGAAATCGTGGTACAATCTTTTGGCGGATCCCACATTAGCGTGTAATTCTGGACTCTCAAGTTAGTATACTTCTCAGTTGGGATTTCTAAAAATACGACAGGTTGAAGTATTTTCGAACAACATTTTACGATCGATGGACAGTACCAGTTTGCGGGGTGGAAAATTCAATGGTCTCTTCGAGGCCACAGTAGGATGTGCAGGCTGCAATTTTTGCAACGTAATGTGCATATGGCGTTAAATTTGAGAATGTGATACTGGTAAAGGCTGTTGAGGTCGAAATTGTATTGTTTTTTCGAGGCTGGACCAGTCGATTTTCGCAGCCGATGTATCTTTGGATCTTGAAACAAGGAAAAGTATTTCTTATTAATTTGATCGACGTTGATGAATGAAATGAATTGATCTTGGTTGATCACCTGGAACACAGCTTCGTATTTTGTTATCATTCCATTTAAATTGCGTGGAGGATCCCATTTCAGAGTTACATCTCCGTTTGGAAACAGCAACTTTTTAATATTTTGTACTTGAGATGGCACTGTCAACACAAAGAAATACATATTTAAATAAAGAAAAATTTCACTCGAATCTCAGAAATATATTACCTCCTTCGAGAGTTTGAATCTCTCGCGAAAACAGAACCGCTTTCCCTTTACTGATTGTAATTTTATAAAGCGTATACGGTGTCAAGTTTCCAAATTCGTGTGGCAGTTTGAATAGAATCCCTTTATTGATTTGAACTTGCGTTTCAACATTTTGAAAAATAAAATCGTACCATCTGTCTGGGCAGGAATTGGGAACCTAGAAAACAGGAGACTTCAATTCCTTAAGAAGATACAATTAAAAATTCATCACTTACTGCCTTTTGATGCTTTCTTAACGTTAAACTAGTATTTGTAGCTTTTACTTGAAAGTTGGTTGTCGCTGAAAAATTTCATAATTTATTTTTGCATCGTTAAATAGACGATCATTAATGATCAATTTAATCGATAACGTACATGTGCAACGAGTTGTGAAATTTGTCCATTTTCCGGGTATAGACACCGGATCATTAGTGTACAATATGCAGGAGATTTGATAAGAAATACCAGGTTCTAAATCATCTGTGTACCCAATCATTTGTATCGTATCGTTACCAATTTCAGTATAGTCTCCAATGAAGCGAGTATCGGCCTCTCCCTCTTTCTAATAATAAAACATCACCCTCTTGCAATGATTAATAAACGCATAATCACGTTAAATATGTGAATGAATACCTGTACGATAAATCGATAAGTAGTAGGTATCAATTTATATTGTTCCATCACTGGAACGACAGCGCGAACTACCGTTTCATTGAGAAAATCAATGTCAGGTGGTGGAAGAACATCAATACCTATACAAAAATTCTTTCATTTGTTTGCGCAATCGTTAAAGTAGCTAATACAGTTCCTGGCCATCGAATTAGGACCATGTATGAAAATTTCAATTTTATGGCTATAATAATATGTCATAAATGGAAAATTGTCTTAGGTCATTCAAATTATTGTGATGAAAATTAAATTATACGGGTGCCTTTGGGTTTGTCTGGAGCTTACTCAAAGGACTTGTTTACAACTCTCCAAGCACCACATTATCTGAGTTGAAAACAAAAAATTACAGATATTTGGGAAAATAACGAAGATATGATAAAGCAACGTACGAAGCATGCCAGAAAGGATGCAAGCTGTCATTAAAGCAAAGGGTGGAAATACGAGATATTAACATGTGTTAATAGTGTTATGTACAGTAGCAGTGTATTACGTTATTAGCTAATAAATTACATCATTATAATTTGAACAGGCTTTTTAATTTTACGGAAAACGTGAAAAATGTTGAAAATTTGTAGTGGTCCTAATTCGATGGCCAGAGATTGTACATTACCTATTTTACAAAAAGGTGGTATATTGTATCTTTTAGAATTGTCGCAACCACTTTTGCAATGTCCTGTCTTGAAATTACAATTGTTTCCCTTACACCAGCCACAAGTTTGCTTACAACCGTGACCATATTGACCAACATCACAATCTGCAAGTACAATTCAGCAACAATGATCTTTCTTTTTATTTCTATTGCGATAAGAGATTCTTACTAGAACGGCAATTCTTTCCCACGAAACCTGGTGGACAGGTGCAACCATTTTGATCGCAAATTACTGTTCCTCTGCAGTCTGTATCTTGTTCCAATTGATAAAAGCAATTAATGGAACAGTAAGGTCCCACCATATAATCAACACACTGTGGATCTTCTGTAATACAATAAACAACGTTAATGTACTCGTTTTAATGTAACAGAAATTTATCGAATTAATTACCGAAGTCTGAATCGAATCTTGCGTCGAGTGCAGAATTGACGACAACGTTTTCCTTGTAAAATAATTTTTGACACGTGACGTTTGGCCAGAAATATGCACCGTCCGCGTAATCTTGGGTTGCTTCTATCTTACCGTATCGCAAAGTACCTAAGAACAAATCATTATACCGATTTTCTATCGATTTCATCGAGACCTTGCCGAATTTGTTTAATGAAAACACACCTACTGGGGGACACGTGCGAATGTCTGCCACGGCCCACAGTGGACTCGATGCTCTTTGCTCGAGATCTGAGATCAATTTGATTCTTCCTCTTTTCCCAATGTAGGAGGATATTGTTCTCTTGATCTGAACGTATTGCCACATGGCCAAGTCCAAAGTTGACCCGTCAGCACCGATTCCTGCTGGTGCTTTTATCGTATCTAAACTTTCTCCCTTTTCTTCGTTCTCCGAATCAATTAACACTATTTCCATCTGACATTTTTTGCACAGACCAACCATCATTTGTATGCAAATGTTTCTGCTAGTTAGGTCCATCTCAGGACTGATTAATGTTGCCGCTGGGTAAGTTGTGTGCAGGAAAGTGTCTAAAATCGATTTATTTATTGTAATTATTCTTGGAAGTTGATTAATATTGGGTTGTCGGAAAAATGGTGACGCATTTCTGCAACAGGTGGTACTAATTTACTTTTGAAAGTACCAGAGTCATTTGCACCTACGCGATTGCTGTCGTTTGACAACTAAGAGTTCTACCTTCATATTAAACAAAAGACTTATCGGTTTTGTTGAATTTTGAAAATTTTACGATAAATTGAAGATAGAAGATCAAATTGTCCATTTTCGCCATATTCTGTTGTTTTACTTCCGTAAACGGAAGAACGTACGTCAAGCTTGCAAAAACTTGCATAAAGTTTACGGTGACAATGCTTTACAAGAACGTCAGTGCTGATGATTTTAATCTGAAAGATGCTCCTCGGTCAGGGAGACTAAAATCCACGTTACACGACATGAGAGATTGCAGAAACATTGGGCAATATGTCTGATTGATCTTTGTCCTTTATATAAATAAATGACCTTTGAAAAATCAAGAAAAAATACGTCATGACTTTTTCGATAACCCAATATTCAACACGAGGGACTCACATATGTGGAAACGAAAAAGCATCGTCTTAGAACTTGCTAGAAAGATGTTGTAATTGGGATGTGTTACTGGTGCGTCTTCGTACATATCTTTTGAACTTTGTCGAAGCTGGCGGTAATTGGAAGTTCGATTTCGTGGATATTCTTCGTTGTCTGTATACATCATTAGAAGTTTTGTATCATCGTAAAGTGATATGCTTCTGGTGTTCTCGTTCCATACGAGGATGAACGTTCTCCACTCAGTTGGGGAGAGTATTTCAGACTATATAACAGCCAATAATTAGAATTAATTCGTTTATAACAGTGAATTGAGCAGGTATAAGGAAATTACATAGTAGGAACTCCTGATCTTAGCACAGGTAGGCTCGATTGGAAACGTCATCGGAGGTGGTACACCTTTGGCACACTTTCGTATCACAGATCTAGTGTTGTTCCAGCCACCGATGATAATCCAATAACAAAAATTAGTTTCGTAGTCCTCGTCGTCGCACAAGAGCATATAGGCATCCATGGATCCACGAATCGACATCACGAAAGCTCCTGATCTTTCTAATTTATCGACTAGTCGGTATTGGTTCAACGTGCCGAAATTATTGTGCTCTCTAAAGCCTATAAATTTAAACGTCGCTTGAAAATTGATTATTTGATCGGAGAACAGTCGATTTAACCGAGCAAACCTTCCCATCGACGATCAAACGCAGGCCCCATGGGTGTTCGTTTGGAATTTGTCAAACTCCAGTCACTACGCCATGCTGACATGCAATCATCGTGGGAATTAAAATCGCAGTCTATCTCTCCTTTCCGATACTCGTTTAATAGCTGAAAGTCTATGCAGAATTTCTCTTGTTTATTTCAAAGATAATTACCAGTTTTTGTACGAACAAACATACCTGTATTTCCACCCCTGTCTGAAAATTCATAATAGCTGTACGACCAGTTTAAATTGCTGTTCCATATCAAACCTGCGCCATCGTCTTCCGATAGGCACAACAATTTTCTGTTGCTCTGAGTGTATCTTCTTGTAACCTCCTTTCCTCTTAAAACAGTCAGCTTTCCAGAAACGACAGAAACTTGTATCGCGAAAATCAGCACCACCGATGCTCTCATTTTCTATTATTCTCGTATTCACTGTAATTAAATCATATTTTCTTGCACAGTTATTTACATTTTATCGTTGCACTCTTGATGCAGTTTACTCGCGACTAATGGAATAACGTAGAACGTTTGACGCGTATGAAACTTGAAAGAGATTTTACCAGGGGAAAAGGAACTCGACTTCCTACTGGTGAATCTGCGATAAGGAACATATCCGGGAATGACGTGACATGTCAGACAATCGCAAAAAAACATTTCACTGAAGCGCTTCGTTTTAAGGTTTATTGTATCGGTGTTTTTATTTGATGATCGTTTATAAATATACAAAGGTTTACAAAACTATTCTTTTGAAGAATACATATGCCTTATTCCTACGTTCTCCTTAAGGTTTACACTTTATTTCGTACATATTACAAACTTATTTGGCTTTGCGTTGCATACAATTGGGGGTTCGCTTAAAAATGACGCTCTTAACCCTTTACGAATTTATAAATTCATGCATGTGCCTTATGTAATCTGTTAAAAGGAAAATTGCATCGTTCGTAAAGGATTAATTCCGTACTGTAATATAATAAAATAGCAGACTAGGATTTTCTTTTTTACTCAGTATCAAACATTCCTTCGTAGAAATAGATCAATAGATATCGAACAGCTATCGAAAATTAAGGCGACAGACGGGGTATCCAAGAGTGAACCCTTCTGTGCCTTCCCAAATTGCATTTCGGTGATAGAAGCGCTATTAACGCTAAAATAGCACCCAATAATGAGACTCCGCACAAAGCGCCAGCCGTGACGTCGTGAAGAGGTGTGCCCGCTTTGGGAGCTTTTGCGGCAAGCAATAAAAGTCCCGCGCAACTCAGTGCCGATAGTCCGGCGAGGCCGAGTCCTGTCCAAGTCTTCCTCAGTGTCCTGCAAGCTCCTGCCAGGGCGCAACAGGCACCGCAACCGGCTGCACTGTCGTAATAGTATCTGGAAAGGTATACCGATCTGTTTTTAGCGTTGGAAAATAACGTCTCACCAAATTGCAAGGATGTAAATACCTTCTTCCTTGCGTCCAGGATAAATAGAGTGCCAAACCACAGGTTAAAATCCCAACGAGGATCAATAGAAGAGGCGCGTTTCTTCTGTCGTTCTTCTCCAAACCACTGGCCAAGGTTGTGTTTGCCTCGCTGTTCGGTGGCGACAGCGGAGGAACCTGCGTTAAATCATCGTTTTCTATCGCATATTTTCTATAATTGCATCGTTTCGCAATTGAGAGGTGTCAAGGTTCTTGCAAGCGCCATCGATTTAACTGTATGAAAGACTTCGTACTCACCACGGCTGTTCTAGCGATGAACGCGCTTTCTACGCTTTGATAGCCGCTTCTTTTTTGTCCTGCGGGTATCATTTGATACCGCGGCGAACCGGATACCATCGGCATAGATTCTGGCCCGTTTTCCATGTACGCGTAACGAGGCGGTGGGTCGCCGTGACCCATCGTGACAAGGTCGACTGGCGCGGTGCCAACGTAGCGTAGTCTGCCGCAATTGCTGGCTGGACAAACGTCCTGTTGCCGGGACGAGGTTTCCGATAATGGTAGACATCTTCTGGCCGAGGATTCTTTATTCGGTGTAGAGGTTTGAATTCCTGAAGAGTATCCACGGTTGGGTGGAGTTCCTTGAGGCGTGGAACGAGTTGGACTGAAGGTTCGACCTTTCAACAGAATGTCCAGGACATTTTACGGACCGTCTTGGTTTGGAACGATTTTTTGAAGGCGTAGTTGCACGCGAAGGATGTTCATAGCGAAAGAAATACGTACCGGTTGGGGAACCACCTGGAGTTAGCGCCCTTCTTTGTGGCGTACCGGTTTGATGGAACGACTGGTGTCTCTTTGGGGACAGGGTCCTTTCCTCGGACCTGGATCGAGGTTTCCTAGGAGTGGTCAATATCTCGTGCAGCTTTTGCGTGGCTAAATTATTCTTCGGAGAGACGGACAACTCCTGCGCGTTTCGTTCCGGAAGCGCTGGAGGGTCTTCTTCTTGTAAAGGCACTCTGGTGTAACGACCTAGTAACACGCTACCGTTTTAGTTACTATGCTCGCAATCAGAACCATGAAGAACATAGTTGTTCATTTTTATTTTTAAAATTTTAGATCATCGCATTAACTCCCTGGAGCATGGCAGAGCTATGCCTCCCCCCTTTTTGATATTTAAATATGCATGTTGGAATGTTTTTTATACCATCTTAAAAAATTACAATTATTTGAAGCACAGTTTCAGAGATGATCATAAAAAAATGTGTTTTAATCAATATACCGTTCATAGACCCATATAGCACGGTGGGGTTACTTATGTCCCACCCATTAATTAATTAATTGATTAAATTTTTTATTAATTTTATGTAATTTTATTTCTCTTATAAATAAACCTAATTTGTTAAATTTTAGAAGAATAAAATAGGTTTTTTTATTGTCTAAAGAGTTAATGAAATCTCTTCAACTTACCATGGGGTGTGTTAATGTGCCTCCGCGTTGGCGATAAGTGATTCACGTTGTTCCAAGTGCTTTCTTCGTCCTGATAATTTTGATCACCCGGTACAATGGCGTACCTTCCAACATTATTTCGACGACTTTGTATCTGCGGCTCTCGTTCATCGTCTTGGTTGGTCACCGGTGTGGAACGTTGTTGCACCTGCTGGTGCGGAATGAACTCGTACCTCGAGGAACCCCTTCTTTCCATCCGACCAGTCTGCTCATCCTGAATATATTCGTACCTCGAAGGTCGATTATACGTTGTCCGATTCTCTTCTATCGGCAGACTCGAGTATCTTCGATGAGTCGGCCCGTTGTTTTCCTCCAGATAACAGTATCTTTCCCTCGTCTCGTAAAGCTCGACTTTACTTTCGACCGGCCCTTGAAACGCAGGATTGCTTTGACCACCGTTGTACTGCAGTTGTAATGGCGGAGGCGGTGGCGGTAAATCGTCGCCGCCGCTTTGAAACTGCGGAGGTGGCGGTAGATCGCCCGTTTGGTCTTCCGGTATGTACTCCGATTGTCGACAAAACGACGGATTCGTGTAGCAGTGCACCGCGGTTGGTTCGGTTGTTTGAGCCATCATTTCGATCCTTTCGTATTCCCTTCGATGATTCGATTCAATTTTGATCCGCCCGTTCGTAGCTGGAGATTTTCACTCGATGAACGTTCCTCGTGGCACGAGGCGATCTTGATTGTCCGCGTGGAACACTGGACTTAAATGGATGACTCTTCATTAAGACGCACACGACGCTCGTCACGCGCATTCAGAGTTCCTGATGGTCATCGTTTAAGCGGGGGTTCAAGAACCGAGGAAAATTCACTTTTTGTATTTTTATTTTATCTTTTTAATTCACTTTCGATTCAGGAGGATCAGAATGGTACTGCTCACGTAGGAAGGGGGTGTCCAAGTTTCCAGAGAAAATGTTACCGTTCTTGCGGGTGGCGAGACAATTTCCTGAGAGGAACCTCGATGTTTCCTGCACATTTTCTTCAGCTTCCTCGAAGAGTCTCCGCTTCTTCCAAATTACATCCCTTTATACAGAAATCACTGTACAGAATGCTTTTTTTAATTTCGGCCCGTTTATCAGAACAGTAAAAATTATCAACAATAATGTATTAATTTTTCACTGTATCGTGGTTCGAATTTTTCTTCTGAAGACAGTTTATAAGTTCGTCGGGGCAAAGTCCAGTGCTCGAACGCGTTCGATCCGTGTACTACGGTTGCCTCCGACAAACTGCCATATGAGTTTCCTTCCCGGCAGATGTACGAAGGGCGTTTCTCCGAGCGTTTCCAATGGACACGCGTGTGTATGTGCAACGTACTACCTGAGGGGTTGTCAGAGGCTTCACATAATACGGGCCTGGTGTCCCGTCACAGAACGAGGGCCCCCGTTACCTATAGTGCGTTCTTTCCAACGTTTTTCTGCTACCACTACCCCCTCGACATTGTGCCAAGGAATTTATACCACCTTTACAGTCAACCCTCGACGCGTCTCCGCCGTGACATTTAAATTTTAAATCCCGTTTCCTTTAATTTTAGACACTTCTCTTCTCGTCTTCGATACTTCATTTTCTATATCGTTTTGGAAAAATTTAAGTTCTCAAAATAAATCTTCCTAATGCATTTAAATAATGCATGAATTACCAAATCAAAATTCTTATTATTAATCTTAATTGACTGAAAGTTGATAAAGCAATGTATATTTCATAGTTTTTGTATCTGCATGCCATGAAATTGTAAATGGTAAATGGTAATGATAATTTATGATAAGATCGAAGCAGTAAGCAATAAATCCATCTCTGTGTTAACCTACGTGTCTTTATTTTTTTGTTAATGAATGTTACATATGTTTGTTTTAAAGATGCAATGTGAAAGTATGCAACGTTTCGTGTATTGTGGAGGAACTCTAGTTGAAGACACTATAGAGAATTTTCTGGGCAGCTGTTGCGACCGTTGGGACGCGTGCCCCAACCGTAACAGCTGCTCCAACACAAATGCATTTCGATCACAAACACGCTCTTTATCTTTCACTCTTCGCGAGCCGAATATGTAACTGCATAATTGTTCATTTTTCTACCGTTTCAATTGTTTCATCAATCTATGCCTCGACAGTGACTTCAGAACCACTTTTCTAGTCCGCTTTCTTTCCCGTTTAAACAAATTGCAGGAAAGTTTATTCTTAAGAACAAATTCAGCATCAATTAAGTTTATCGCAAGATTGTTTCACTCCTATTAAATAAACACTGTTACTTTTTATGCGCTAATAATCGGTTTCCAGGAAAGTATGGCAAATTTTCTGCTCCAGCGATTGATCAACGACATAAGAATTTTATGCTATAAGATCGAGAAAGTTCAATTTTCTCTTTTCTTACATTAAGTACGACACTTTGCATACGTTTCTCCTTAATTGTTGCGTTGCAAAACTGATAGAACGTTTGGGGTGCTGTGCAAACAGGACAAACCATTAACAGCAACATAATAAACGGTCAGTCTTTGATCGTTGAGCATTCACAATTATTTGTTCGAAATGGGAATCGACTGCTCGCTAGGGTGGTTGGAAAGATTAATTCGAAAAATAGGGGTAGCCACGTGCGTCGCCATTTACGTGGCACGCGCTAAAACGCGTGTCGCCTCTTTCTTCTTCTGCTTCTGTCCATCATTCGTGTCGGACACTGAGTCATCGAATCATTTTCGATTAGCCCTTTGATTTCTCTCGATTGATGGACACTCGCTGATCGCTAAACCTTGTGTTGTTCGCATGTAGTTGCAATAATTTACCAGCTTAGTGGTTTTTAACTAGCGCTGAGGATGAGCTTGTAATGAGTAAAAATCATTTTAAAAAAATGATTCGAACCTTCGCTGAAGAAAAAATAAAAGGACGTAAGAATTTCTCTTAACCGTTTGTTTTTAAGTTGTATATTTGTGGCTATTGGAAAATGGTTACAAAGATATAAAACTTTAAATAAATAAAAAGTATGCTTTACTTACTTATTTTTAGAAATTTATAAGGTACACTTTGTTCAGTCTTTTTCTTTTATAGATTAATATAAAAATAGACGTTGTAAGGATTATCGCTCGTTATCATTTCCTTAAAACTAGTTCCATTACTTTGGTAAATTTAAGGTTACTTTATTTTTATCAATGCTCCCCAAAATAGTCACTAAAAAGGGAGCTAGCATCATATTGATTTTTTACAAACTATAATACGAAATATTTACAAAAGAGGATAGAGTGATACCTTAACCGTTTTACTACCGATGCTGTTGGAAGAAACTTTAATACTCTGGTATATCGCCAAGAGCATAGTATTAATTATTTAAGTTAATTCTGTTTCTCGAATTTGTATACCACCTGTGAATCTGAACTCATTTGAAAGTATTTAATACACATCTTAAAAAAAGAAGACTAAGAAATTCGAAGTAGAAGTTCCTTTCTTTGGTTTTTGATTTTTGAACTGCTACACACTTTAATAAAAAATCTGAAAAAATTCAAGAGCAATAGTTACCACAATAATATAAAAGTAGTGCTCTTACGTTTTGAATAAGAAATCGCGTCTTTCCAGATTTTTTGTTCGGTTTTTCATTTTTTACAACTAGGATTTATATTGGAAAAATTTACAAAATTCCCTAATATGCGATAGCCTGCAGTGTGCTAGAATTTTTTCAGAATTTTCGAATGTCATTAAATAGAAAAAATGGGGTAAAAACTGGAATTTCGATTTTTCCTCTTACTACTTCCCTGGTTGAAATAAAAGGTTGAAAATTGACGCATGAATGACGCATTCTGAGTTTAATTTGATACGAAGGCCATTTTGACTACCTTACCTGAGACTACCTTTTCTGAGATCTTCGAAAGTTTTTTCCCCGTGAGAAAATCGACAGTAATGTTACCTTCGCGTTATTCTTCAAAGGAAAGGTCGACTGCCAAGCCCGTGTGTTTCCATCGCGAAGAATAAAGGTTACCATGATCCTTCGTACGGATTCTGTACGGTTCTCAAGACCTCTACCTCCTTTATTATTTTTAAAAACATCAATAAACATATTGCGTTAAAAACAATATTTTCCGTCTGTTTTGAAAATTAACACGTATGGCGGAATTTTTACAAGGATCGCGGAGCAAATACGTTCATCTGTATTACATTAAATTTTTCCACTTTTTTTTTCTGTGTGCAAGCGTGACATCGTTTTGCGGCCACGGAAAGTGGCGTGAAGAAGGCATAAAACAACGCGAAGGTTCGCCTATCCGTCGTCGTTCTCTGTTGTCCCTTTCACTGCGAACCGACCGCGTGGGAGGCCTGTTCAGGATCTCGTAGTAATTTCAACCAGAACTAGCCTACCTTCGTTCGCGGTTCAGTCTTCACCGGAGTGTCTCTCGCGAGCAGTTCTCATAAATCAGCCGTGAAATACGATGAAAACTTAGTACTATTTGTAACGAGGACATGCGTCTTCGAAAGAGCATTTCTTGTTCGACCAACGAAACATTTCAGTGATGTACGAGTGTGTTTGTTAATAATCTTAACGAAGTTAATTGATCGACAGACTGAAGAATAATTAGCGAGAAGACGTATTAATTAAAAGATTGATCAAGATAGCTTTTATCGGCGGGAATTGGATCGTTGATTTCCCAAGAGATCGAAAATCCAGAGCGGTTCGCCTAAGAAATCGGGGAAGAAAATCGTCTGAGAAAAGCTGAGCCTCGCTGGTACAATCGTACCAGCGGGATAATTGAATCGCCTCGTAATCAGTTGCATAACATTCGCGGGCAACAGGAAGATAAAAGAAAAATAAAAGAATAATAGTTGAAGCAACCACGAAGCGTCAGGTTGTTAAACCTATTTACCGTTTCGCGTTCACGCTCATTGGATCCCTGCTGGATCGTGTGCCTCTTCCTTGGTTTTCGTCTCATTGTTAGAGACGCGTTGCACAAGCGTGGTCGTGCACCAAGTCACGAAGAAATCCACGTGATACGGTGGGACGAAGATTTCAATTACACTCGAAGCGGTTAGCATAATTGCCGCGCCGAGCGGTCGCTCGTGTCAGATAGAAAATCATCGACAATTTCGTCCGCGATAACGCGACGACTAGTCTGCTAGCGGGTACGATTCGCAAGCTGGAGCGAAGAAATTTCTTTCGAAAGAACATTTCGTACTTTGATGACTCGTTACACCCGGTGCATTTCGTTCACGGTCAAGTGCCTTTGATTCCGACGACCAGCAGGAAGTGCAAAGCAATTTCCGTTGAGGGGAACCAGGTTAATACTGCGTTACGTATGGACATCTGGAAAACTTGATGGCACCGACGATGTCCCGTCACGATACTGTTTCTATCCAATTAAAAATCTTCTACCCTGCTTTTAATTAACTTCGTTCTGTGACTTTGTTCTCGTCCGATTGCGTAACAACCGCGAGAAGAACAATGATGGAGAACGTGTACGTGATAAAGGTGAAAACGAAGCCACCATTATCCTCTCTGTACCCATCGGAGCGTCGGTATTCAGCGTCGACCGTGGGTGGTCTGTCCTTCGTTCATTTCGGTCTGGGTGCGCTCTCCCTTTTGCTGGGCAGTCTCGCGTTATCTCTTCAAGGTCCGATCCTCTCGATCGCGTGTCTGGTACCGTTCGTGACCGGTCTCCTCGCCTGGAGAAGATGGTACATCGATCGGAACATCGCGATTTTCTTTTACGGTAGCCTATTCTCTCTGATAGCAGCGATCCTCTGTTTTATCGCGACCGTTCTCGATATCGCCGCTGCAGCGGAGAGCAGAGGAGCATCGTGGTCCTTGGAGAAGATTCTCGATCAGCCTCGAGATCCTTCTCACCTGGAGGAATACCTGAAGACGGATACTTTGATGAACGAGACGATGTCCCTCGACGAAGACACCTTCAACGCTACCCATGATCGTTTATCGGAGATCAATCTCTACTCGCCCACAGCTGGGATCGTGATCGACAACATGTCTAATATATCTGGCTACATTCTGAGAACTTCAAACGAATCCACGGACGATCACTTGAAGAATTCTAGCAAATCTTCCGCTGAAAGTTCTGAGGATGAACCTCTGTCCATCGAGGGACCGCAGCAAGATTCGTACAACTCCAACGTCGAAACTTTGCAGATGATAAAGGATAGAATGATATCGTTTTGGAAGAAGGATCATCAAAACACTCCACACGATAAGATTTTACTTACGGTGAATGTATTGGTCGCGTCTCTTCTGGAGGCGTTCTGGTCGGTTCTAAGCGCAAGAATAGCGTTGCGAGGGATGAGGAATAGATTGCCGGAAAGCGGTTACTCGAATGGATCCGTCGAGAACAAAGTGGACGGAACAGTGGCGGGAAAGAGGAAACCACCTGCGCCTAGACCGGATATTCTGGATCACGATCGTAGACTGACCGAAAGTTTGCAACATTTCAACGCGTTGCATGGTCTACGAAACTCCGGGCCGAGACTCCCCTTGCCAGAATCCAGCAGGGAATTCAGAGAAAGGGTTGAAAGGTTTCTGGTGAATCAGGCGGCGCACAGGGTCGTCGAGGGATCCTGTTCTTGATAGAAACGTGAAACTGAACGAGGCGGAATAAATAGTTTTTGACGATAGGAAAATTTCTTGTAGTTTCTTCGATCTCAATAAGCAATACTTTAGAATAGGTATTTAACCCTTTAATTGAGAGTACTTTTAGCACAGCCGATCGCTTTAATTTTAAATTACATTACTGAAGTGATATTTTATTTTAAAAGATTTTTCTTATTGTATTTATTTTATTTTTATTTCAGTGGTATATAAGCCACAACCGTTAATTGATATTAGCAAAAATTAATATGTTGTTTATATACCACACTCGCCTCTGGCTATAATTTTAGTATGTGGTCTATAAACCACACCCACAGTTAAAGGGTTAATATGGCAGTTTCACCAGCGTCGAAATTATGGATCATGTTTATAAAACGCTTAACGAACGCAATAAAAGATCCGTGTAAGAATAGCCGTTAATTTTTCCTCGTTTACCGGTTCGTTAATTAATTCGAATCGGTAGAAATGTACTGTTAAATGCACTGTAAGTAATTTGTAAGTAAATTGCGTCTGGCTACGATTGCAACACAACTGCTGCTGCTGCTGCTGCGGATTCAGACACCCGAGTGGATACAGTTAAAGAACGGTAGTCCGTTTTGCTAACGAACCTTCATTCGAAAAGATCGTATCAACCGCGACACGATCTTAGAAAACACTTAATTGCAATTTATTAACATCAGTCGCTACGTTCCTTTGCCTTTGGTTAATTAAATGATTGAGCATACGGCATACGAACCCGTTGTCAGTCAGATGGGATCGTAAGAGTGGAAAACTTGGTCAGAACTGACAATTTTATAGTCTGGTACATCGATCAAGATAACGTAATTTCTAATCGCGCTCATTCATGTTCCGTATTGTATTTATTTATTGAACTTGAGTAGGCGATAGAAAAGGATGCTTTCCGTGCTGTCGCCGGCGATCGATCTAGATTACGCGAAATTAATGGTAACTTACAATGGTCAGGCATCTCGTGTGTGCACACGTTCTTGCGAAAGTTCAACGATCGTGCCGCATGTTGCGAAAGCGTATAATCTGATATTGGGCAACGCGCAGAGAGCGCGGGAGTTCTCTAAGAAAATTGCTGACAATAGCTGTGCCCGGTATAGATCTCGCATTCCTTTTTAAATGCTTACCTGGGTGTGTTTCAGTGACATATAGACCGTGATAATATCGTTCGTTCGGAATTAATTTGTGTCCTGCTTGTATCGGTTTCTTTATTTTTTCATTTGCCTTAGTCCGATAGCCTTTAGGCTACGGGGGTTAGAGGTTAGAGCGAATAATTAGATTTATTCGAGTACTCGAATTTCGGGTCGAACAATGATCGGTCGGTTGAGTCGAGTCGAGCGCTTGAATTTGCCGAATTACTCGAAATCGACGAAGTGTTTGAAACAAAAGCGAGTTACTCGAAAAAATCGAACTGCTCGAAAATTGGAGCTGAAAGTTCATCTTCAAGTAAATCGAAGGCTCGAATATTCGATTATCTCGCTTTTGTTTTAAACAGTTCGTCGATTTCGAGTAATTCGGCAAATTCAATCGCTCGACTCGGCTCGAACAATCGTAGCGAGTTCAGCTCGGCTTGTAAATTACGAGTACTCGAATTTCGGTCGGTCGAGTCGAGTCGAGCGCTTGAATTTGCCGAATTGAAAATTCATCTTCAGGTAAATCGAAGGCTCGAATATTCGATTAGCTCGCTTTTGTTTTAAACATTTCGTCGATTTCCAGTAATTCGGCAAATTCAATCGCTTGACTCGGGTCGAACAATCGTAGAGAGTTCAGCTCGGCTGGTAAATTTCGAGTACTCGCACACCTCTAATAGCGGTATTGTTTGTTACATACGTTCGATGACAATGGACAGTATTGTTTGAAACGAATCACGCGTGATTTCTTTACAAAACAAAGCTTTATTCTTAATAATTGTCAGTTACATCGTTCGACAATGTATCGGACTTAGCTACGTATCGCTGTTAAGGTACACTTTTATCGAGTAAACAACGTTAAACTACTCTCCTAAGCTGGCCTTGCCTCTTTCACTCTCGAATCATGGTTATAAAATATGCATCTGCTTCGCGTGTTCTATAATGAACGGCTCTAGTCGACGGTAGTGTAGAAAATCTGTCACGTTAATTCGGTAAAAATCGCTTCTTTCTCTACATTGTTCTTGGTCCACCTGGATTGTATATTGTTCTTGTAATTCACGTCTCTAGAACGCAAAGTAACTAACACAGATCACCGATACGATTCCTTCGAAGCGATAAACATCGACAAGCACGAATAACGACAATTTCTTTGCAAACATTGTAAAATCGCGTCAGACTTCGTGTTCGGATGCTCGAAGATATTTCGTTCGATTTATTGGAAGATAAATTGTTGGTTTAAAAGGCAGTGAATAGAATTTGATGAACTAATGGTGCGCGAATCGGAACGTATCGTTGAACGATAAATATTTTTGCAACGATTAGCGTGTAAGTGCGAAAATCGGTTGACACCTAGCAAGATATTGGCAAGAGTAAAGCACACACGTTTGTACATGGACGTTTCTAACGAGTCGCCAAGGAAAAGGTATCCATTGAAAAATAGAACATTGTTTGCAAAAAACCTTTGGAAAAATCTATCTGTTTCTTTCAATGATTATTTTATTTCATAGATACCTTTTCCATGACTTGTCACCTATGAAACTAGTTATCTCTTTCTCTATGTACGATTTCCATTCGACATACATTAAAGATTAACGTTACGAACAACATCGGGCGACATAGCGTTTAATTAACAAAAATACAGTGCTAAGTAGGATTATCTCGGAAATACTCTCGCGTAATCCTTTATCAGACTTCTGTTAACGCGACATAATCTCGTTCGCTTAATGCTCTAACGATTAAAGGTTTACGTCTTAAGCTATCGTACCACAAATCACAACGCTTATACTCTATTATAAACATGGTAATTATAAGATTTCTATTCTTATCACCATCTTTATATTCTACACGATCCCCTATCTAACTCGCGGCAGTTCAATTGCGATGAACTTGGAAGGATATCTCCAACGTGTACAACGAAAGGCTAAGCGGAGACGATCCTTTCACTGATCCTTGAAAAATAAATTCTACCGAGCCTGGATCGTTGGATAAACCACCTTTCCGTCTACTTCTTTTCTCTCTACCTTCATTCAGACTATAAGTATCCTCAGGCTTCGTACAATCCTCCTCGTACAATCTTATTTCTCATTGAAATCTAATCACACGTTCACCGGTCGTACGTTATCGTCCGATTGTTGTTGTTCTCCGCTTTGCCAGCCCGAGTCCAACGTCGTCGAGTCGCTCAGACAACATTGAGGTGTTTCCTCTTCCTGACTGCTCCTGTAGTCCCTGTAATCCCTCTCTCTTCCTCTCTCACCTTCCTCCTCTCTGAAGTATCCCGAAGTCGCTGGACCTTCTTGGAGCTGTTCGTCGTCCTTCGACGCGTAATAAGAGTATCTGCCTTGTTGAATCACCTCGTACTGGGCGTCAGGAGCTAGAAACGGTCCTCTCGCACTTCTCGGTTCGTCGTTGTTCGCGTAATTGTCCGACGGTATGTCGCCGCTGTCCGACGGAAGAGGAAGAGGCATCCTGGACCTCTTCGAGAGTTGTCGTTTACCTAAACGAGCTGCCAGGTAATCAACGCCCTCCGAATGTTCCGCGCCTGAAGAAATTGAATTGAAACGATCGTTTATTTCTGCCGAGCCCTTTGTAGTTGAAAGGGTGTACCTTCTTTGTCCACGGCCAGGTCGTAGAAACTGCTCTCTGGACCGCAACAGGAAGACACGTCGCCGAAATAGAGTTCGCTTTCCGACTGTTTGGGACCAGGATTCGCTTCCTGTTGGAAGGCACTGTTTTCAACACCCTTTAAAGGCTTCCTGGTTCTTCTCCCCTTCATCGTACCCTCGTTCCCTCCCTCTGGGTCGGTGCTGTTCGATATTTCCTCGGCATTCTCGTAGTTATCGGAAGGACGTTTCACGGATCTTGATCTGTGATCCGCAGCGACGGTGTTCAGACCTTCGATTCGAGCAGGATGTTATTTTAGTAAATTTTAGTCGGTACGAGGGTAGCTTTCGTGACGTTTGTTTAGAAAAGACCCTTGATTTTTAGGCGGTGCGTAGCGTCAAAGAGATCATCGGCAGTCGTGTCGTTGGTGTATGTCCAGTGTTACAGGTTGCGTTTTACCTTCTTATACAGGGCGTTTGACAACAGGTGGGAGATTTTTTAAAGGGTGGTTCTAGGGATCAAAATAAGATAAAAATTCGAGTAAAAAGCCCCTAAAACCTGTAATCTGCCCAGCACCGACGACTGAACGTCAGGTCAGCAGGGGTGGCAACAGTTATAACCAACAATCATCGAATAGTAGAAACTTATCTCGTGTTATTCTGTTTCTCGGTACTGCAGTGACGTTCAGTCGTCGGTGCTGGGCAGATTACAGGTTTTAGGGGCTTTTTATTCGAATTTTTAAACGTTAATTACTGGAAAACAAAGCCGCAAACGCTATTTCGTCTTATTTTAATCCCTAGAATCACCCCTTAAAAAAGAACACCCTGTGTATGTATCAATGTTTACCCTGTTTCCGTTCAGTAAACAATAATTTGAAACATACACTGTTGTTTCGCACGAAACAAATATTCCGCGATTCTGATCGCACATTTCTAGCGATAGTAAATATTTGAACGCTGATCTAGATCCTTACCCTCGTTGTTTTCGAAATTCTCGATCCGTTTGGTGATCCTTGGCCTCTGTTCAGTCACTTGTGGCCTCCTAGCTGGACTGTTGGGATCGCTGTAAGGTGGCGGAGGGCCCCACATAGGAACAGGAGCCTCTAGAACGCTGTAAGAAGCTGTGCTGGGGGTGTACGGTCCGTTTTGTGCGTTCAAAACCGAATAAGGGCCACTGGATTGGGAATTAAGGACGCTGTAAGGGCCGTTGGTATTTTCTACGTTGGCTTCCGTCTGCCTGGCCTGCGTGTGAAAACCGTAATTTGAATCAGGACTCGGTGCTGGTCCTCTGGACCTGGACCATGGAAGTCTCCATCTTCTGCAACATCAAAGAGAAACGTATTCATTGAATCTGTCAACGGCATAAAAGAAAGTTTTCGAAAAGGTGAAGCAGAACTTATCGTAACCTTTCACGAAAGTAATCGAGAGACACGATCGTTGCTTTTTGCGAACGCTCGAAAGAATGGATCGTTCGTCATAGTGAATTTCAGAGACGAAGAAATCTCTGTTTCTAAATGTCAGAAGCAGAATCCTGGCTTAATTAATGCCATACATTAGCGGATTACAGGAATACAATACACATGTTACCGAAGGCTGGGATCATTGGCTTGTTTACGAGTTTATTGCACCTCGTATCCGATATTCGTGACATTCGCGAATGAAGTCTATTGAATATGTATCGTTACGCTCCACGGCGAACGTACACGCCGCATTTGAATTGCATCAATAATTTCTCAATGAAGCCAGCTCGCGGGAAGCGGCGTTCTGTCGTTGAAAATTTAATCACGCGATAACGGTGACGGTAACGTGTTCGTGTTATACAACGTTCGAGGAAGCATTACCGATGTTCGTCGATTATGTGTCCGATCGAAACGAAACTCGCGTACCTGGACGGTGCCAAATCAGGATTCGGCGTGTACAGATTTCCGGGTGTCTGGGCCCACCATGGGCCAGCGCCACCGCAGTCGTTGCAGCAGCCACAGGAACCAGTCGCTGGTCCCACGGTGCCTCCTTGACCGTACAGAGATCTGCATCTGAGCTCCAGCTGCTCCCAGTACATCTTCTTCTTCTCGTGACTCAGTAACTGGTACACCAGCATGCACGAGAATATGCATGCCAAGATTCCAGCGACGGAAACGCCGAACAGTGCTCTCAAGCAGGCGTGCAAGGCACCGTGAACCGCTTCGCAATGAGGAGTGCCTTCGAAGAGGACCCCGGGGTCTCCTTCCGGTGCCCCGTAACACGTGCACGACCTAATTCAATAATTATTAGTAATTTGATTATCTAAGATTTGGTGAAAATATGAAATACACACCTCGCCTTCACGGTGTAAACGCACTTCCGAAGACCTTGCAGTCGAGACATGTGTATCACTGTTGTGGTTACTGTGACGAGCACGCATACCAACGCGCACACCACACCGACGGATCCACACACCTTCATCTATCAAAAATTACGAAATTATCTTAACAAGAAAATTGTTGACGAGCTACAGTAGAACCTCGATTATCCGAACGTGGATGACAGTCCTGAGATGGTACCCCAGTGAAATTATTAACTTTGAAAAAATATGCAATTTGGCAGCACTAAAAAATTGGGAAAATAAAAATGAGTAAACAATATTTAAAATTAAAAAATTAACATTTTTCGTACGTAATGTGTTTCTAATATCCAGTGGCTTATTAAAGGGTTTTTCGTGTTTGTGTAGAAATAGAGCCATAATTTTAAGGTTTTTACATTGTGTAACTTTTAATCAATAATTCTCCACTATTAATATACAAAAAAATACTCCAAGCATCAATACATCATAAAAAAGTAACAAAAATTCTGTTTAACTCGGTTTTCATTTAAGAATTAATCATTTTTATGTAAAATCGTCAATTTATGCGAGTGGCTCTAATAATTTGATCACCTGATTATCCGAACATTCTAAACAGAATTTTATTTTGGATAATCGAGGTTCTACTGTATTTGAGATAATCGTAACGCACTTACCAGAAGTCCATATCTGTGCTTCCGCCTGGCGAGCAGCATCGTGAACAGACCCATTAGAATTAACTGAAAAATACGTTAGAAATCCATGGAGTTATTTATTTGATAATTCGTTAACCCTTACGTGGGTGCAGGACAGCTGAATGCTCAATCGGCCGCAGGAGGATTAACCATAAGGTCAGGATGAAATTTAGTGGTGCGTTGCATGCACGTTGAAGCGAGGTCGATCGATAGATTCCGATCTCAGTCTCTTACCATTATGCCAGGAATGTAAGATGGTACAGTCTCAAAGAGAGCTAGACTAGCCGTGTGGGCTGAAAGGACCGCGTGTACCGCCAAAAAGAGACTGCCAACCGCGGCGCTCAAGCCGCCACAAAGGCAACAAAGGACAACGTACTTCTTGCAGCAACCACCTTCACCGGTATGGCCTGTAAAATTCAAATCGGTCATTTACAGTAATCCTACGATAGCGAGGAATTAAAATAGAGAAAGGAGTACTGAATGGAATAGTTTTGGGATATCTAACTTCTAAAATCTCTACGTTGTATCGTTTCAAAGGATCTCTAAGAAACACGAAATAGCTGGAAGGATATTTTTCGGCGGCCAAACGGAATCTTTTGTAAACGATTATCGACCCTTTTCAGAAAAAAGGTCCTGCACGACTTAGATTTCTCCTTTCACGTTGCGTGAGAACCCAACAACGGTAGGCCCTGATCTAACCAGAATGAGAAAGGTGCTTTCAGCGAAATTCTTCGAATCTTCCTAGATCGGTGATTACCTCTTACATCACCTTATTTTTCTTTGTTAACCACCTCTCTTGTCAATTGGTTACAAGAGCAAAGAATTAACCATTGTTTGACGATGCTTAGATATGTTGGACCTTTTTTTTTTCTCCTTCTTTCAAGTCGTGCTGAATTGCAATTCAACGAGAAGATACCGCGTTGAAACGCGTCGTTGAAATTGCCTCTACGGCATGTAAGCATCGTAGAAAGCGTTATTTTTCTTTGGTGGGACGTAACAGAGGTATTCCATTTTCAATCATCCGGGCTCTTCAACTTTTGTTGTCAAAGCTCGCAATCGAGCCGACTACGCTCTATTGAAAATTCCTTCGATGAATGTTGAGCGGTGCAAGCGTCGATGCTATGTCTCTTCAAAGACAATAGCAGATTCTCTCTTTCCCTCCTGAAGAGAAAACGAGACTCGACAGAGCTGAACTTTTTAATCAGGTTTCCCATTAATAAAGGAGGGTACTGTGCCTTTCTATAGCACAGCCAACGTACGAGTGGAGAGATCATCTTCTGTAATTAAAAATCTAATTATTTTTCTGCCGACCAGTAAAATCCACGAAGATTATGCGACCAACGTTCCATTGAAAGATTCTATTGAACCAGAATTTATATTTTCTCAGAGCTTCGGTCATTGTTCACCGAATAGACTTCTGTTGAGTGATAAATTTGATGATTCTAAAAAGTCGTCCAGAATTTCAATGAGGCAAAAATCTTTTCCTTCGGTTTACTACGCAACCTTGCTTCGAGCTTTCTCTAGTCTATTGAAACCGGCTTAGAAAACACTTTTATTGAATGCCTTCGGCTACCTGCCACCTTTGTTACCTTTTTGTGAATGCAAGAGGCCAAGATTTCTGACCAAACTGCACCTGTACTACCTGGACCGGTATAGTTACGATTCGAGGATTTAAACGTCAATGCAATTTTCATTTAGAAAAGTATCCTCGAGTAATCTTACATCTTCTAATTTTACATCTCTGCTTAATCTACACGATCTTCAGCGTCCCAATTCCAATCGAATGCTTGACCTTATTACAGACTCGAAAACTACTTGATTTCCGATGTGTCGAAGTTGAATTTCAAAGATTTTATCGCGCTACCTCCCGGTACACCGTTAAACGCGTGTTTTATTAAGAAGCTCGTCGATATCTATTTATACGGTAACCTTTCGTCATCCACGTGACCTTCCACGGCAATGTAATATATTTTTTTTACTATGTAAAAATAGAACGTTCATGGTGGAAGATAAGTTTCTGAAACATAGTCCTCTACATCGCTTTAACATGTTGAATGTCACAGTGAAATTGGACATTTTTTGTGGAACGTATTAAAACTCTAATTATTAAGAATAGTAATAATTAATTTTCAAATTTCAAATTGCAAGCTTTCTATTTGTCATTTCACATTATTTGTACCATAGCAATATTACTTAAAAAATGTTTTTCTATTGCTTTTCTTTTTTTTAATTATTCAGACGTGTGTAAGTTTTGGGGCCGGTCACCGGTGACCCCCATGGCGTTCAACGCGTTAATGGCTTATTTTACACGAGTGTTCCGTTGAAAAATTCAGGTGTCTAATTTTAGTGAAAGCCCGATTGGAAATATTTCGTATTTTCGTATCGCGATTGACCCTGTTCGAGGATTAAAATTCATCGTATCAAGGGATAACTTTTCTGCCTCGAATGTGATCGTGAAATGCATGTTTAACGATCGAGGGAATTAATTATCGCATCAGAGGAGACTTAATGGAATAGCTAATAGCAGATTACGCGGTTACGCGGATCAACGGCGGAGGTAGAATGGGGTTGCAGAACCGATTGATAAATTAACAAGAAGGGGTTAATCGGCATACCACAGGGGTGAGGGTAATGCGATCTCGGGAAGTGCGCGTGGTTTGACGGATGCGGCAAGTGGGAATGCGAGTGTGCCGCCATTGTGAACGGATAACCCTGGTTATCCATCTCCATTTCCGTTCCAAGCCGACATCGCACTATCTGGAGCACCGGGTATCCATCCATCTTCTTTCTTCTTTAAGTAACTCAGTCAAACTTATCTGCCTCCACCCTCCGATGATTTCGATCCTTTCTCCAAGTTGGCTCGGCCAACACGTGCCAGTCACGAGCAATGTTTTCTTTCGCACAAACGTTCAATTTTTATCACGTTGTCGTCGCACGATCCTCTCGTGTAAACCTCACGAGGAATTTGAATTTTAAATCGCGTACGGTTGCGTCAACCAGAAAGCAGAGAAATCGAAGATGAAAATCACGGCACGCACTAGTGTCTCCTGTTCGATGGCACATGGACTACGTTTGCGCATCGCCTGTCTTTCCTAGAAGGGTCCACTACTTCTCAAGGTCAACCCTTTACAGTCCACTTTTTCATTGATCGGTTCACGATCGAGTATGATAATCACCAGTTTTACTCATCGTCCTGTGACAAGATCGTTACGAAGATTCTCCCAGATGTTACGAAATCTTCGTGTCCTTCTCGAATCCCAAAATTTCAGGTGCAGCCTGTTTCTTCTTACAGGTTCGAAGACGAACGCGAGTGCACAACAACTGGAGAGACTCTCCACGAGTTCTCTATGTTACCCCGCACGCCGAGGTGTCCCACAGGTGGTGGTGGTGGTGGCGATTCGTAGGCCAGGGGTGGGCCTTTGAAAATCCTTTTGAAAGCACCCCCGAAACGGCATTCTTTCCGACGTTATTCACGCTGCAACGTTCGGATTAACGTGACAGAGGGTAAAAGTAACGTAGCTTGTTGTTCGATTCGCAGAAGGATTCTTCACGACACGATGCTCCTGCTCTCGGTTACTGCGAGCATCGACTGGTCGATATACCCTGACGATTCGAGCGACTCGACGCGGTCGAGGGTTGAAATTCCATCAGGGGTTGCTTCTTCGAGCGAGCAGAATCGGTCAACAGCGCTCGTCGGCGTCGATAACGTGTCTCAGCTATTGATAAGAAGGGTGGTGGATACGTTTCCTTGCTCGTTATTCCGCTGATACTACAGACGTTAGGATGATCCTCGGTTTTGACGACCAAGGATGGAGCTACCGGCTAACTTCCTGTGAATCGAACTCCCGGAAACGCTGTCCGACTGGGTGACATGCTTGTTTTAAGCGGAAGTCGAGCGAGGGTGAGAAGAGTGCTTCGAATGGAAACGATACTGCTTATCCACCATTCAAACTGACAAGCTTACGTGCTGGAAATATTGATTCCCTATTGCGATAGATGTTCTCCTCGAGTAACCAGTTTCTTGGGTAGTCGATGAATAATTATATTTGTTGTTTTTTACACCGCAGTCGTTTATACGCAATTTATATAGAGGGAAATGTTAAAGTAAATGAGAAAAAAAATAGGTGATAAACACTTACACTGGTTGACGGACGTTGTCTCGTATCGCCTGGTCGGTCTAGGGGGTGGCCGGGGAGGAAGCGCAGGGGGTTGATGCGTTCTTGATGTCACTTCAACGCCTCCGTCGCTTTCACCCTCTGGTCCTCTCTTGTTTCCTCCAGTTTGCACCACATGACACTGACATTTACTCTTCGAAGGAGCCGATACCTAAATGTCACAAGCATCATTTCGTAAGAAGCTTCTGGACAAGTCGGGAAAAAGAAAAATCTCGATAAATTGTTGCCGTAGACAGCGAATTTGATATTTAAATTTTGAACCTGAACGAAAGTAGAGATTCAATTATCTCGCATCGTGTTGCAACCTTGGCAAATACCTGTATGGCATCGACGCCGATCAGAGACGTGTTTTTCGTCTCGTTGTTCTGCGGATGCTGATGCCCGTGGCTGTGAATGTGCCCGTGGTGATGATTATGATGCTCCAAACTGGACGGAGCTCTGTCCCTTTGCCGGGCGTCTGGGTGGCTCGCGTGCAACGGATGCACTTGTTGCAAGTGATGATGATGATCGTGGACGTGATCTAAACGGCTATGGGTTCTCGTGTTGGCGTTCGACGAAGAAGACTCGCAGGATATACCCGAACTGACGTGATGATGATTCACGGTAGAGTGTCCGGTTAAGCTACCCGACGAGCTGCCGTGATGATGGCTGGCAAGCGGTGTGGTCGACAGACTGCTGTTGGCGTTTACCACGTGTCGATGAACCGCCGGTGAACCTCCGTGATTTAACATACTCGAATTCGAGGAAGCACCACTCATCGCGCTCGAGGTACCATGATGATCGCTGGAGAAGCCAGAGTTCGAAGGGTAGTGACTGCTCAGGCTGGTATTCCCAGCTAGACGATGATGACTGGTTGGCGATGTCCTGTGACCCATCGTGGTAGACGCAGGGATAGGGTTCGGATGATGATGAGTGCTGGGATTCGCGGTTGCAGTTTGAGTACCATGACCCGAGCTAGAGCCACTCAAAGGAACCGAGCCTCCGTGAACGTGGCCAGCTAGGCTGGGTGGTAGGTTTCCATGATGGTGCCCCGTCATTGCTTGCGGGCCATGGGGGTGATGCACGGTCGTGGGTCCGTGATGATGCGCTACGTTGGTAGTCTTCGTGTTTCCGTGATGATGATGAGTGTGTTGTCGTTGGTGCTGTTGAAAACCCATCAGTCCATCGGCAACGTCTAAATTCGTGCCACCTCGAAAATTGTCGGCGTGTTTGTGAACGTGTGCATGGGCATCGCTGTGGAAATGTCCATGAACGTTTCGTTCCGGTGACGTGGGCTCGTGATGGTGCTGATAGGGATTCAGGACCTGCTGAATGTTCTTCAGCTTATCTTTACCCGAAGCGGCTTGCTTTGGCGATAACCCGGCATGATCATCTAGCTGCTTGTCCAGATCTTTCGCGGACGTCTCGAGCAAGGCCGAGTTAGACTCCAGCAAAGGGCTAGGGCTGGAAGTTAGGCTATGTTGGTTGTCCTGCAAGTTGCCGGATTCCTGAACTCTTCTCGCAGCCTCGAACGCCAAGTTTCGGGAGAGATCCAAGTTTCTCGGGCTACACGAAAGATTGTGACCATGTCTGGACAGAATGGCGGTCTGTCCGTCCAACGATCTCGCGCCAGGCGACAGGGTAGCCTGGTGTTCCATGATATCCACGTTCCTCGTGTTTTCTAAATTGATCTGTTGGCTTTCCTGATGAGATAACGGACTTTCCAGTCTTTTTATCGGTTCGAAAGCGCTCTGAAGCGCCTCCAGACCTCTGGGCAGTTCTTGGCTGTTGGAAATTCTTGTACTTCCCACGCCCCTTTCCCCTCTGTCCCTCTGCGTCCTCATGGAATCCATGCTGCTCATCGCGGAGCATTGACAAGGGTGTTGCGGACTTTCCGGAACATCCAAGTCGCTGGTCAGTTGCGGCTGGGACATTTTAGTACCTGAAAACACGACCACGATACTGTGAACCGAACAAAACCGGCGAACGATTAATTATCTCTGAAAGGATCGTGTAACGGCCTCGTCTATCCGAGAATCTAAGAGACGCGGAGGCGATTCGTTTTCCGCTCGGTCGCCTCGTTGAACATGACGAATCGGCTAGGATTGCGCGAAACAGCGGGAGTCCGCGCAAACGTTTGACGCTCGCGTAAGAAAAATAACAGCAACAATTTTATCGGTACGGGACTTTAGCGCTTTGCGGATGATCCATGGGAAGCTGACGGACGGTCAAGGGACTAACGAATCTCCCAATTACGACGCAACGTGGGGTCCGAGTAATGGGACGATGCTAACCGGAGGATATCGCGTCCGTTCTCGACACGGAAACGCGGAAAAACTTTCCCAGCCTATTACCGCCTTCCGTCGTTAAAACTTTGCCGAATGGCTTTCGACGAACTTGTATATAAATATTCCCGGCGAATATTAGACGAATCTTCTCGAGTTGCGACGAACGGGCTATTCACCGTTCGGCATTGTACTTATTCGAAAGATTTCCACCCTCTAAGTTCTTTCGTACTACCTTGTTAAGAGATTGTTGCGAATCCCGATAATAAGCAGCGCCGTAAACTATTGTTGTAATCTTTTTACCAGTAGCCAGAAAATCGATCGATTTAACCACGCGAAACCCGCCATTATTTCTCATCGCGCTCTTCCAGTTTCCACGTGAAACGTTGTATTATCGCTTCTCTCATTAGCCATTAGCGGTTGACACGAAGCAGGATTATTTAACGACTGGTTTTCAAGAAAATCATCTTAGACTAATGGACCCTTTAGCGTTTTACCTACCGAGTCGATCGCAAAATCGGTCGGTACGTCCTTAAGTTAAGTGAACGCTTTGATACACGGCTACTTGCAACAAATGGCTAACCATTTCGAGGCATTACGGTTGGAAACATTGTAACCAAGTGTGGACTAAGCTTTAAACACATTTGGTATCCGAGCATCTAGTTGCAACGACCAGTTCGAAGTAGTCCTGGTAAGTACAGGACGGTGAGTCTCGGCCACTCGCATTCCTCGTATCTCGTTATACGAGCGCAAACGCTTCGAAGGCCACGGTCAAGTTCGATGCCGATGGCATTGCTCGGACTCGGTTCAGTTTTTCTCTCGTTCGATGATCTCTCGATCGCTGGAAGAATGGGAATACTTCGCGGCACGTGGATTTAATTTCGTTCACGCAGAAAACCGAGGATACGCGCACCACCGTATCCTTCCTCGGGCTCCCATTCCCCTTCCAGACGCTTCTCCGCGATTGTGTCCGGATATTCGCCAAAGATTTTTTGCCCAGTCTGTACAGGCGATCGTAAAATCGATTTAACCAGCAAGGTTATAGACCACAAGATATCGTAGCCATTCGAGAGTACCTATCCGTCTGCCGTGGAGACGTCAAGAGAAACGGAAAGTGAGAAGGATTTCGGTTTTGGGAAAGATCGACGACCGTGGGACGGTAACTTTTATCTGAACGTTTGGCGCTGTTAATTTCTACCATTCAGATAAGCTATCTACGTTGGTCCTTTTGCTACGAATACCGGTTTCCTTCGTCACCGGCAAACGCAACGCCTGTGTCAACAGTTTCCAGAAATTCTGCTATACAGGCCAGAGTTTCGGGGCATCCTGGTTGGAATGTAACGCATCTGGCGATTATTAAAAAGTTCCTGCTCGTTAACGATCCTATACCGTAACGAGGTATGCATCGTGAGAAAAATCTCTCAACCTTTCATACACGTATTAATTTTCTTCTCTTCGCACGCGATAGAACGTTGCGAATCGCGTATCCATCGCGTGTTCGCGTTAAGTTAAGGGAACAGGATAATGTTCTACAGTGTTGCTCACCTGCGCGATCGAATATTCAAGTGCTCCCGTCTGCCGGATCCTCTCAATCACTGTCTCCCGTTGACGCTTCTTCCGCATGCCCGACGATCGGTGCACGGACCTGAACACGAGGGCGAGAGTCTATTTTCGACGCGGTGTCTCTGTTCCTTGGTCTTCCCACTGGAATACCGGGTTACGTCGTTAGGCGTGCGCATTTTCGAATCACGAGCACGCGAGCTGGCGCCAAAAAAGACCCACCACCACCACCACCACAACCACCACCTTACGCACACACGAACACTCGCACTGTACACGAAACGTCTGTCTAAGAGCACGTCGGTTTCAACGCTTCACGGTCGACCACGAATTCTCTTGTTAATTCGATTGCGAGCGTCGTTTTGCGTCGCGTATCGCATCGTACAGGGCACGGCACTGGCACTGGCACAGGACGATCCCACGGGGACGGGTGAAAACGAGCGACGACGAGCTGGGAAGAAAGGAAGCGACGAGGATAGGAGCGGAGCGCAATATCGTGAGAGACTGCTGGTGCCTTCCACCTTCACTGGCAGCCGTTCTGCCTTGGAATGTGCCTTTGCCCCCTCGAGCCCCTCTCCACTGCTGTACCGGGCCTGAAGCCCGACCGAGGGACCCTCAGGGCCCCGACTCTTATTCCCCAGCCCCCGCCATGTCCCGCCATTCGAGGCCCGACCGTCGATTTCGTTCTGGGACCAACGCTGTCAGGCCCACCCACTCTCGTGGCTCTCCATTCCTCTCACCGGGTAGGGTAGATCGTTTGCCGTCGTCAAACGCGATGAAATCAGGGCCGTATCCCTCTCTAAATTCGCAAACTCCTCGTCCATCTCCATATTTTAGTTTCACCTACTAAAACTGTCCTTGGACTTTGTACACTTGGGATGTGCCGTGACCAAGAAACGAATGGACGAGCTTAGGGAATTCTTGTAAAGATAGGTATTTTCTAATCCACTTGGACAAAGGATAGGCTCCCAAAGTGTACAATAGATTAGCAGGTACGAACCTATGGTCGACTCGGTTCATGAGCGTTTAAAGCTGAAGGGTGTAATTTTCTGGGAGGGAACAATGGAGTAACCTATTAACGCAATCGTTTCGTGTAATTGGAGACAATTGGCACGGTCTTGATTGTTCGTTAAACTTACTCGAACAAATGTGTACCCTGTCTAACCGTGATGAAGGGTACTTTCTTATCGAGCGAGATTCTTCGACGGGAACAGAATATAGAACGGTCTCTGACCGATCGATGGTTGGTTTCTCTATTCTCGTTTCGATTTTCTAAGGTTTTATTGCACGCTGTTTTGTCGCGAACAATCGAGGGATATTACGCAAACGCGTTGTCGGGGAATGTTAATTGTTTCATTGTAGCGCGTTTAATGCGATGCGCGAAAGTGTAACGCGATATTGGTTATCAGTGAAGCTTTGAATGAATCATCGAGAAAGGGAACAGCAGCTGCAGCATAAATGGACGGTTACTTTTCACTGCCATTCGACCGCGGCTTGCTCCACATAAATATCCGATGCTAAAAACAATGGGATGGCCAAAGGCGGTGTTTACCGAAATAACATGGACGCGCGAACGTTTATGGGCTCATCCATACAAATGCTCATTGAGCGGTTGTTTTTATATGAAAGATGGACAATGGAGATTATGAATGGCAAAATATTAGAATATTCAGGCTTTCCTGAATACCTATTTCAATATTTTTTTTTTTAATTTTCCCTAATTGTCCAGCAGCCCATGCCTGGGTCTGCTTAGGTCCCTCCATGGTACCCAGGGGATTAAGTTTTAAAAGTTTAAAAAATTATATCAGGTATCGAAAACAATTAATTGCAGGTTTTATAATTTATTCTATGCGACATTCGTTGATTGCAATACAGTCCGTATTCTTTATCTGTATTCTCACAGCGGCGAGGAGGAAGGGAGAAAGAAAGAACTCTTCGGGTACAATGGACAGCGTAATTAAGGGTCAAAAGTTTTTCAGCTTCATTAATTACGCGAACACTTCAAACGGTGCCATTATCATCCCAAGAATGCTGCAAGCAAAAAAAAAAACGGTGCGCTATGCATAATGTAGTTTCGTTTCGCCCTGGCTTCGAGGCCATTTTCTGAATCAGTTCAGGGAAAATAATAATATACAAGTGCCTTAATTGCGACAGGCTCGTAATTATATTAGAAAAGGAGAATCCTTATTTATCCTCAATTCTTAGTTCATCAATTATTTACACGGTGAAATGTGCTAGGTTGATTCAATTAATACGATATCGATCAAGAAGAAACGTACAGGATGTATAGAAGAAAAAAAACGTTGCATTTTTTAAAGAAAAAGTGCAATTCAAGCTGCCGATAATTCGCGGTAGATAATTTGAAATAGGGATATAGTTCACGATATTGCTGCCAGGTGGCGCCACCGACGCCCGCCGATCCGACTAACCGTTTGATTTGACGTTTTCTTCCTGAAAAGTGTTCGTTGACGCCAAGTGGTGCACGTGCCACATTAATTGTAAGTTAATTCGAGTTAATTGATTTGGAAAAGTGGACGGATACGCGTGTTGTGTGGTCAGAAGTTGGTCTCCTCTTTGTAGTGCATCGAAGTTTCATGAATTCCTGCTTGATGATCAACTTGGTGAGTGTAATTTCTTACAAATTATTGTTGCGTATCGAATAATGTAGAAATCTGAAAATGGAGGGAAAGAGTGATAATAATATTCAGCACAATATAACATTTTATTATATGTATGTGTTACGTATGAATGTATTATGATTTACTACTATTGAATTAGTCGATATACAAATGAATGAATATTCGAGGAATAGGGCACATTCTATTATTTAATTCTACGTTGTAGTCAGTATGCAATATGGCGGCTATTAAACCCCACGTCATACTATCTGCAAGTAAATAATCATATTAGTGTTATAAACCACAAATTAATTAAACAATCACTCTTCCAATTATTAATTTACAAAACTATCAATAGTACATTGTTCCAAGGTGATTTCAAACGAAATATTTTCTTTTATTACACAGTTCGACGAATGTATCCTTCTCTGGTACTTAACCGAAGATTCGAGCCGTTTGATTTTATAAACAGTTTACGTTTCCGCGGTGATTCGCGACGGTCGAGGCCAGATCGACCCTGGTTGTATATATTTATAGAGTATACTCGTCGACGGTTCGTCTTTGTTGACGATTTTTTCTATTTTCACTCGTTACGTTCGACGATATCATTGCGCATACCTCGCTCTCCCTTTTCTCATTTCGACAGAGATAGTACACACGCGAACACGTGTCTCTCAGTTCCGTATATTTCTCGCCTCTCCATTTCGAGATTATATTTCGATCTGGCCGAATATTTTAAGAGACAGCTTGAAGGAAACCGAGGCTCTTAATCGACCTATTTTTCCACATTTGTACCCCTGGTGTATTTCTGTGACGTTGATTCTTGGCGCCCTCCTGCGATCGCTCGGTAGGTATACCTGTACTATATTTGTAAAAACATTTCTTCCCGATAGTCTCAACAATTTTTGTTCTATATAGATGCTATTCAAAAAATGGAACGTTTTAGTTGCAAAGTGTTCGAATAATGGATGTTCTAAAATCGTCCAACTTCGATTGCATCGGTGAGGAAAAATAGGGAAAAACGTATTAAGAAAATCGTGATAGACGTTCGATTCGGTGGTATTAATTCTTGAAAAGGAAACCGAGCAAAAGTATCGGTATTTCCCTTGCTATTCCTTCGACCGTGTTCTCGTTCTACTTCTTCAGCTTCTGCAGACCGAAATGTCGAAGAATTATGAGCAAGTTATAGTTTTATCAGAGGGTCGGGGGGTGGGTCAACGATTTCGCTAGGAAGCCGCGAGTCAGGGTTGGCCCGGCCAGCCAGGGCCTCCGTATTCGGACCATTAGTCCAATACGGCAATTCGTCAAATCGGGAGAAATGTAGTATCAATAACGTCCCGCAGCTGCTGCCATCGAAGCATGCATTTTCCTGACGCGCAAATTGCGCGCGCGCAACCTCTCTCTCTCCCGATCTCTGCCTACACAAGCGACAATTGTTTCCGATTTTCCCCGATTTCCCTCCCCTCTAACCCTCCGTCCATCCGTCTGATTGTTTTTGTCCCGTCCCGATGTTTTTCCACTTGTTTTGCCACCGCGTAATCTGCGAATCGATCCTTCGATTGATGCCATTTTCTCGATTTTCATCCATCGTTTGCGACGTTCTTTCAGTACCATGGACTCCAAATTTCCATCGGGTAGTAACGTTATTTCCGTTGAACAGTCGGTACACTGGGGTGGTTAACGATGGACATTGATGATTTTTCAAATTTCATTCGACAACATCGCCCAGTCACCCATCGGAGGCACGCGTTCTCTCGATAAGAGCGATTCGATCGAAACTCGATTGGATGCGGTATTTTTCATCGTTAGCGGCCGGACTAAACACGTGTCTAGACCCGAGCACCACGTGTCGCCGTTAATTTCCTGCGGTCTCCATTCTCGAAAGTCGTGCTCAACGGAAGTTCCACGACCGATGTGTGATGTTTGCGGATAAATCCTCGTGGCCTGGCATCGTTGACCCTCTGCTCGCGCCTTCTCTTTTATCTCCCTTCAACTATCCCGCCGTCACCTTCCGTTGCTCTCCTTTCTATCTCTGTTCATCCCTGCCAGCCGTACGCTCTCTCCCTTCCAGCGGTATCCTCGCTAAATAATAAATACGAGAGGGTTCTCCGGGAATACCCCGAGGGTGCCATTAGCGGGGTACAGGGCTCGGACCAGCGTCTCGCACCATTCGAAACCGTCCTCCGGCACCAACCCCCTCACGGCTTCTTCCACAGAGTCGAAACGCGAGTCTAATACACTTAGAGGAGAGAAAGAGAGAGTCCCGTGTCTATGGATGAAACGGCGAACGCTCCCTCCGATCGCTTTATGGAGGCTGCTCCTTTTCTTTTCGTCTTCTTCGGCTCGCTTGACGAACGAGCTTCGAATAGACGAGCTTCCTAAAGTTTACGGAAAGACCGTGGGGCTAGATCATATTTTCAATGGCATTGATAGCGCCACGTTCGTTTGCATTTACCTCTTCGCTTCTATTCTTCCACTTCTTTCTTCTATTTTGTGTTTCTTTCTTTTTTATTTTCTTCTTTCTTTCGTCGAGTCGATATCGGTTTTTGGTTTCTAATCGAACGGATTCAGCGAAGAAACTCCTGCGATATCGAGCGGAGAACTTTTAATCAGTGGACGACTCGTTTTCTTGATTTTTTTTTTTTTTTATCTTTTCGAAAGGACCAGCTTCGTCCAGAATTCGATGCAAAGAAACATTGAAACGGTACCCGTCCGACTCGGGATATCTGTAGCAGGCTTCCTGTAGATTTAATAGGACGAGCTAGGCGTCTGGAAAACGTTGACCACTCGTTCTAGCCGGTCAAACGGTTAATCGAGGCCATTGCGAGCACAGCGGTTCTCAGCCCTTCCCCTTTTACCCTTCGATTCAACAACTTTCGAACTACGTACTACTTTTGAAACTTCCGCTCGTTCCTCTACGCGCAGATCGTTCCCTCCTCTTATCCGCTCATCTTGATTAGAACGAACTCGACGAAACAGGAAGATTTCTTGTTTCCTAATTTTCTAACGCCCGTTTTCTGCTTCCAGGTGAATTTTCGAATGGACAACTTTGGTCGCAGGATGATGCGGACGTGTGAACAGGATGGAAGGACGCAAAGCAACGCATCAGATCGGAGAACATGCAGCCAGGGCGGCTAGAGGGGTAAGTATCAATAATTGAGCACCATGGGGGTGGCTCCGGTTGGCCATTTAGCGGTCGAACGAAGGGGATGGACCGCGGATACCCATGGTACGGGGATATCGGTGGATGTATCGCACGGCGAGGCCTGCTATCGACATGTCGACGATGCCAGGCCAGGGCTGTATATTCCACGATATAGGAAACTATCCTAGCCGCGATCATGATACGCGAAAATACCATCTGTCATTCGGGGGTGCGTGCCAGATCCCGTCCCAACGTTCCAACCACCACCCACTTTTCTCTCTTTCCACCAGCATTTTCACTCCGTGCCTTTTGCTTTCCCCCAACCTTCGTTCGACCGTTCCTTACCTTTTTTATTTCTCTTGTTCTCAACGTAATACACCTAAGGAAGGACCTTACCCTTAATACAAATAATTTGTTGAAACGAGTAACAAGACGGTAAAGTTAGCGTTAATAAACGTTTTCGCAAGTAGCCCGACCATAAGGGACAGAAACAATTCCGTATCTGGAAACAATTGGCATAAACGGTGCGGTGGCATCGAAACTAGTTGCCACCGACAGTCGCGCGCTCTCGTGAATAATCGTGTCCCGTAGTCGAATTCATTTTCCAATTAAGAGCCACGATTTGCATTCGACTCGTTCCAACGAGGATCGATAGGCCGTCAGTGAATCGAGGTCGTCGACTGGGGATCAGCAGTCGAAAAACGTGGATAAGCGTGACTAACGATTGCTTCGATGTCGCGGTGCAATGTGTCGAACAATGTGTACTCGTCGCAGAACGAACCACCAGAATTATATCCACGAAATCGTGTCTTCTTCTTTTATGATTGTGCATGCACCATTCTTCCGTTCTTCGTTTGTATAAAATCGTATCAGAGCAGCTCTGAAAGGTAGCTACCTCGATATTCATACATCACGGTTGCTCGCCTCCTTGAAAACACCTGAATCTCCATCGATGATGATTGCTGCTTCTTTTGAATAACGATCGATTGATTAGGCTGGGGGGAGTAAAACCAGAATTTTAATAGAGTTCTATTTTTAGAAAAATCGTAAGGTGCGTCGTTTTTGAATGGGCGTAAAGGGATGAAAGTCGATCGGTGAAATTTCTCTGGATGCGTTTACGCGTTTTAACCCCCATTAGTGACCCAACCCCTTGAACATCGAGGGCCAGGACTCGCGACAACTTAATGTTATGTAAAAATATCGAGGGTTTCCGGAGTCCTGGTCGCAGACGCGGACTCCCCGCGTCGTTTCTCCGTGTATATTAATGCCGGGTCGAAAGAAGAGCGAAAACGAGAGCGAGGAAAAGCGCGGCGGACAAAGAGAGGCTGATAGTCGAAGCTCGAGCAGATGCTCACCGTTGGAATATCTAAATAAATCCGCGTGTCGGCCACCCTTAAAATCCTTGAGTCGAATAAGTAATAACGTTCGTCGAGCGTGGTTAGATCCTTCCTTCCTTCCTTCCTTCCTTCCTTCCTTCCTTCCTTCCTCGAGTCCCACCCTTTTCCGTATTCCGCCTTACCCTTGCCTTGCCTGCATAAGCGAGCGCGTCCGATTTCGGGACTTTAATTGGCCCGGGGGAATTCTGCTACGTGGACTTACTTTACGAGAAAACTTTCCAGATATTTCGTGCAGAGACGAGAAAATGCATATTTTTTTTTTTTTATTGTTTTCTTTTCCTGTTTCCCTGTTTTCTTTTTCTCTCTGCTTTTGCCGCGAGTTCGGGAGACCGCGATGAGATATGCTCCTTCTTCGTGGCGAGATTTAATCAGTTTTGCCGTCGGAGTTGCGGTCGATCTAGGCAGATTAAGGAATCGTTGGAAAGAATCGCGAAAGTTTCGACTTTTTTTCCCGTAGTTTCCCAAGGCTTTGAAATTCGGGATCAGTCGCTTAACGATTTTAAAGGAAACCTTCTCGTTTACTTAACACCGGAATCTATTGGCTGGTACAGCACGCTTAGTTGGTGAACAGCAATTAGCCGAAGGTAATCGCCGGGCTTTCGACAGTTTTCGTACATAGATTAGCAGGGGCGTTGTACTCGCGTGCAAACATACGAGAGGAGCGTCGAGTTGATCGCAACGACAGGACGATTTACGAGGTTTCACAGGCCTCGCCTGTCCGCCAGATAGAGCGAATGTGTCAATTACGATAAAGCTCATCGACGATCGATGTATCTGATGAAATTATTTAGACGGCCGCTGTCAAGCAACCACGGGAACCTAGCCGGGGTTCGTTGCGATATTACGCACAGCCTCGCACCATTCTCTCGCAAATACAATTACTCCACCTATGAATTACCACTGTTCTACTTGAATTATCGCTTTATTTATATACACGATCGGACGTGGCGCACAGGATAATTAAATGGAATCGATGAAAGGGTGAAACGATCGGAAGATACAATTAGAACAATACCTAAACTCGGGCGAATTGATTGGAACTTCCGTTAGTACCGTTAATAAAATTTATTACAAATTTCATTTCGTACAATTAGTATAAAAGTAGGATTAATTAATATCTAGCTGCGTCGAAATTGATTCATTTTTCACGGTTTTATTATTATTATTTTTTTTTTTTCATTTAAATCTTGCTTTATGTTGTCTTTTCGTTTTATTCTTAATCATCTGTTATCTGAATAAACGTTTATCTTCTCTTCGAGCATCCTCAGTTTGTCCTCGTCTGATAAATTGTAATTACCATTTCGATTATTTTCATCATTTTTCCTTTTGGTTCTTGCATTCTCTGCTGAATTTTTCTTCTTATCGATTTCAGTCAATTTTTCGAAAAGCTCCTTCTCCACCAATCCCTTCCTCATGTCCTCCCCGAATGCGACCTCCTCCAATTGTTCCTCGTTCTGTTTCTTCCACGATTGTCGTTTATTGAGCAGAATTATCTCGTCCTCCAGTTGATCCTTTCCTGTTATCGGCTCTTCCTCCCGCAGCACTGGGTCAGCTACCAACATGCATTTATCATCTTGTCAATAGAACGAAATTAAATGGAAGAATTATTTAAATTTACTTACTCTGATGTTTTTGATCAAACGTACTACTTTTTGATAACTGCAAATTGGTCGATGCTGTCGAGGTGTCTCTTTCAATCTTGGTGCTGGTTTCCATGTTCTCATTCGTTAACTTCTTTTCTACCACATCTCCAATTAAGGTACTTGTATAAAAATTCAGCAGTAATGACACATGTTATTCCATCATTATACCTGGATTGCCAACTTTGCTTTTTTTAGGCCAAATTCCAAAAATTTGCCATTTTTTAAATTACATTGGCTTTGAAAAAATGATGTGGCTTTTTGGTGTTTTTGCAATTTTAACAAAATAAATATTTTTGGCTTTTTTCAAACCCAAGATTTCGAGTTGGCAACCCAGCATTATACAAAAATTAAGACATACTTTCTACCACTTTCATCTTCGGGGTTCTCTTTAGCCTCATCGTCGCGTTTCTTCGTTTCAGCGTTCTCAAAGTCCATTGAACTATAAATTAGCGGTTCCTCGTATTCCGAGTCGAAGGAATCCCGAAACTCTTTGTCCAGGTATTCGCGTTTTTGTCGCAACGCGATGGCATTGTGCAAGGTGTCCTTATGTGGTGGCTGATCAATAGCGTTGCCACCTTTGTGCCGTTCACGATGCTTCTTTTTACGTTTCCCGCGTTTTCTCTGCTTCTTACCAGCTTTCGAATGCTTGTCCAGACTGCGGATTGTTCTGCGCCCTTTATGGAAAAAGTCCAGCCCGTCTGGAGCACATCAAATATGTTCATGAGCTTTCAAATCTCTATGAATGCCGCGAATAACGAGACCGAGCTTCTTGTACTTTACCCTCGGGAAAGTATTCCTCATCCGCGAGGAATCCGGCTGAAGAGACCATACTTGCCCCCTTCGAACGACCATGATTAGTAATATTAGTCATTCCTCCTTGATACTGAACGATCATTTTGCTTCCACCTTTGGCTGATCCAATCGAAGACGCCGATCGCTTTTTCTCATTTACTTCGACGTATTCGAGTAACAAATCCAGCTGCTTCGACTGATAATTTGCCTCGTTAGTCAAAGAAAGTTCGGCATTGAAGTTAGTATTAATTACTAGAGGTGTGCGAGTACTCGGAATTTACAAGCCGAGTTGAACTCGCTTTGATTGTTCGAGCCGAGCCGAGCGCTTGAATTTGCCGAATTACTCGGAATCGACGAACTGTTTGAAAGAAAAGCGAGCTACTCGAATATTCGAGCCGTCGTAAAATTTCGATTTACTTGAAGATGAATTTTCAGCTCGAATATTCGGGTAGCTCCATTTTTTCAAGTAGCTCGGTTTTGTTTCAAACAGTTCGTCGATTTCGAGTAATTCGGGAAATTCAATCGCTCGATTCGGCTCGACCGACCGATCATTGTTCGACTCGAAATTCGAGTACTTAAACAAATCGAGTACTCGTAATTTACAAGCCGAGTTGAACTCGCTTCGATTGTTCGAGCCGAGCCGAGCGCTTGAATTTGCCGAATTACTCGGAATCGTAAAATTTCGATTTACTTGAAGATGAATTTCCAGCTCGATTATTTGGGTAGTTCGATTTTTTCGAGTAGCTCGCTTTTTTTTCAAACAGTTCGTCGATTTCGAGTAATTCGGCAAATTCAATTCGACCGACCGATCATTGTTCGACTCGAAATTCGAATATTCGAATAAATCGAGTACTCGCACACCTCTATTAATAACTCACCAGGTAATCGTGAACCGACTGAACCTTCGTCTTCTCCTTTTCCGACAGTGTTTTGTACTCGTTAATCAACTTCTCGATCAATCGAAGCTTTTCGCGTAATTCACTGTATTCAGCTTCCTTTTCGTCACTTGGAGAACCGTCGAAGAGAAACTTGTCCTTTGGAAAATGAGTTGGAACGTCCACCGCGTGGACCAATGGCAAAGATGGTAGCTAAAATGGAATTTAATGTTCAGAAAGTTTGCCGGAACTCGTGTATCGTATAGATTACTTGTGCTATGGAATTTCGTCTTGGATTCACGTCCAGCATCCAATCTAAGAATTCTGTTAAATCCGGGGATAAGGAGACGCAGGTTTTTCGCTGCACTTCGTCGAAAATTAATCGATTCAGGAGTAGCATAATTTTGTTTAACAATTCTGTCGTGTGATTGATCTGTCGAATTATAAAAATCATCCGATATATTAGTACCTTAAAGCGTAATTTATTATTAAAAAATAAAAGAATGTTGATGAATGTACTTCGTCATTGCTGAGTGCTTGACGATACGTCTTGTCAGATGATACTGTGTCTTGAGTTTTGTGCTCTTGATACAGACCTGGTCCTAAGGATACTTTTAGGTCCTCGTTCTTTTGAACCTAATTATTTAAGAAGAACATAACGATATCGTCTCAGATAATCAAGTAAACAGCTTACAAGGAGAGGGCCCCAAGTGTGACGCTGACTTTTTGATAAGCTTTTGCACAATGATAGAGCTTGAAAAACTGAAGCTAATGAAGCTAATGTTATTAGTTTATGAGATATTTAATGTTAAAGTTATTACCCTGCTTATGATCTGAAGTATAGGAAATCTTTTGAACAAGGATCGTAGCGTTACCGGTAAGGCGTCGGCCTCCTGGTAGGTGGTTGTTTTTTGTCTCAAACAAAAAATATTTTGTTATAATATTTTTTATAAAAACATCCCGGTCCATGTACAACTTATATTCAAAGCAATAATTAAATAAAATTGTTTAAAAATATAAAACATTGTTCAAAAATATTTATTATTCAATTATAATAGCAAAAAAATATATTTATTAAAAAAAAAAAAGGAAAAAGTGAAATATTGTAACATGTTGAAAAAATCTGTCCAACGGGATTTGAACTCGCGACAAGAAACATTGTCGCATTGGGTTGAAGACTTCCTATACTTCAGGTCATAAGCAGGGTAACAATTTTAACATTAAATATTTCATAAATTAATAACCGTCTGCGCCCAAAACCGGGTATCATTAGCTTCAGTTTTTCAAGCTCTATCATTGTGCATCATCAATGCTCATCAAAAAGTTAACGTCACACTTGGGACCCTCTCCTTGTTAGAAAGGTACCTGATCAAAAATGTGTTCCACGATCTTTCCAGCAAGCTCGCCATGAAGAGCCGAGTCCATCTGCGATTCATCTTCGACGTTATCGATCGTTAACAGCGAGGAGATCTTTTTTCTCTGTCTATCACTATCCACGTTTATTGCCTAAAAAATGACCGTCGATCCTTTTCTCAAATTGTATTATATATTACCTATCATTCACGTATTTCATGGATCAATAACAATCATTTTCCTGTTACTTACATTTTCGCTGTACATTTTCTCTCGACGCGTCTTTCGTTCATTTACAGAAGGTTCCTGATGACTATTATGACCCTTATCATCGACTTTGCTCTTTTTGCCATTTCCGTGATGATTTGCAGTCTTCGACATTCGTTTCTTGTGTTTCCGACCATGTTCGTGGTCCTTTTTAGAAGCATTCGAATGTTTCTTCGGATGTCTTCGCTTTCTACGACCAGAATGCTTGGACTTTTTCGTGTGATCTTTCTTCTTCCTTTTCTTCAACTCGTCTGAATATTGTTTCTTTCTCTTCTTATGTTTCTTTTTCTTCTTCGACCTTGCTCGTCTAGCCACTTTCCCATAATTTTCATCCTCCATCGTGTCGTACCGTTCCATTCCCTCATCCGATTTGGAAATCAAAGACTGAACAGGATTGTTCATCCTCCCTCCTTTCTTCGGATATCCATAGTAATCTAATTTCTCTGAATCAGCTGGCGGTTCATTCGTATCGTCATAAAACGTATCGTAAGGCAGCGGAGCTTGCCTTTTCATTCGATTGGTATTCTTATTAAATAATTCCAGCAAATCCAAAGGAGGATACTGCAGAAGAGCAAGCTGAGAATCTTCCAATTTCGATGTTGTTTTCATCGTGCTATCCGGGATTTTCGAAATCTCAGTGGAAACATTCAGCAGAGCCCGCTCGGTAATTAAAGTCGACGTTCTCTTTTCTCCATCTTCGACTTTAGTAACCGAGTCAGCTCCGAAGTGGTCGATTTTGTCCTTAGACGATTCGGGATTGTCTCGATCGATCGTTTTTAAGCTTCGGCTCAATCTCAGCCTCGTATCCTCGTCGAAATCGTCGTTCCAGTCCAAAGGCTCCACGAAGGATTCGTGCAGGTCTCCGGAGCTAATAACCGTCTGTTTCTCGCGATCTATATTTTGGACGCGTTCCCGGGGCAACCGTGATTCCAGATATTTACGATTTTCGTAAGGAGAACGCGAATCTGTGTCAATATATTGCCCGCGGCCCGTTAATGACCAGCTGCCGGCATCTTTTTCTCGGGCCGGCTCGTTACTCACTCCGCTCACCTGGCCGATTCAAGGTTTATAGAGCGAAAGAAGGTAAGTCGGGGTAATAATTTATTGGAAATGCTTAGGTTTATTCTTTAAGTGTTTTTCTTTCGTACTTTTTGCCCTCGCCATTCAACCACCGTGCCGATAGAGCTGGGTTCTCGTAATTTTACCTCCGTGCTGTTACTTTGCTCCGAGCCGCCTTTAAACATATCGTCCGTGCTTTTAAGGGCGAAATAATTATTTTGTGAAACGTTGCTCGACGATCGGCTCTCGGGGTGATCGGATGACTCGGTCGAGCACGTTTTCGTCCCAGCTACCGATCTCCCTGATCCATTGTAAACGAGCAAAAGAGGCAATAAGTTCGGGCTAGAAGCTGAAGTTGATCGTAGTCGAGGTGGTATGGATTTGAAATTTTCATTTGAATGGATTGTTAATTAACACTTTGAGTGCCACGAGGATCTAATTACAATGGCACTTAAAGTGTTAAGATTTTATCAAACGTTTCAGCCACACCTTCAGTCTCCGGAACCTCGATTTGACCTGCCAATGATTCGGACATCTTATTAGTTGGATCTAGTTTGTCATTGGCCCCGTAATACATTCTGTGATCGCCTTTAATCCTCGGTTTGTTTTGCAACTCGTCCTGGTTCCAGTCGTATATCTTCTTCAACTCTTCGTACAATGGTTCGAAGTTAGACGTTTTCTCATTTCTGTGAAATAAATTCGGAAATTTGGATATTATCACTAGAACTATCAAAGGGGTTAAAATGACTAGTTTCCATTTCCTCATTTTAAATTATCAATTTTATCGAGGTATTTTTATTGAAATGTATATTGGCTGTTTATATTAAATTATGTTTCATCCTTTATCTCTTTCGTAATCAACATTATTTTTAACTTAAAAATAAATGTACATCAAACATCGGTAGTTCTACTGTTAAATTTAGAGACTTTAACACTAAATCTACCCACACTTCGTGTATACCTATTTCTACCATGGGCGGTCAAATAAGGACTTTAAGAAAGATATATTTCTGAATGTAGAGTGAAGATTATGAACAATTACATAGTGAATAAAATATTTTCTCATATTTAGAATACATAATATTAAGAAAAATCGTGAAGTTAAATGGTGACACAATAACGTCGAATGCAGGAAATTCTAAACGAAATTTGAAAAACGGTCATTTCACCGCGGTTTAATACCAAAATCGATAGACTACGGAAATAGACAAATATTGAAACTGTTATAGTATCGAAATAAACGAGAACCGAAAATATTAGAGTACTAAAACCGAAATAAATATCGAAATTTAAACATTTTTTTCTTCGATGACATTGTAAATTAAACTTTAATCTAATCTGAACTGCTTTTAAAGTAAGTTTATGCAGATCGGCATGTTTGAAACATTGTATCATTAATATAATATAATTATTAAACTCGTTTTTGCTCGCAATTTATAATCATTGTTTAAATTACTTCCAATTGTACAAGAAGTGAATGAAAACATGAAAATATTGACCATTATTTTTAATTTGGTATTATGTATGTATCTATCGGTTTTGTTATGACTTTCCCAACGTAATTAACATAACATCACGTATAAAATCCATTCGTTTTAAGCTTCTGTTTAAGAAAAATGTTGAAAGTTTTTTGAAAAAGGAAAACGGGAAAAATAAAGGTAAATATACCGGTATTTTGGTATCTCGATTTTTGTAATACCGGTATTATATAGTGGTATTTTCAATATTTGTATAAATCCCTGAATGAACATACTTTCTATCTATTGACTGAATATCCTCCAAAATATCATCGATCATTTCGGGATCCAAGTCCTTTTCCGCAGTGAAGATATACGTCACTGGATCCTTCGAACCGCCCCCTAAGAATTTATCTTCCCTCTCCGCGATCGATTGACTTAACCTGTTGATACACCCTGATTAGTCTTAAAATTAACCCCTTCGATGCTGAGTATCATTAACCCTTTCACCTTCATCTAACCTTCCCGATTGTTCCTGGGGCCTCTTAACAGAGGAACCTTCTTCACTTGTCGACAAACTCTCGAAGCTTTTCTTCTCGCCGGTTTTCTCGGTCGCGTTTTTAGGTTCAGATTCACTGTCGTGTACGATGAATTCCTGTTTCGGCTGTTTATTCTTTAGTTTCTTCAGCTTCAGTACCTCTTCCTCTTGTTCGTCTTTCTTCGTAGCCGGCGATAGGCAAGAATGTTTGATCTGCCCTTTTTCTGTTGCAACCGAGAAAATGAAAAATGGATCACCAATTTTTTTTACTTTCTTCATACATAGATCTTAATACAAGTATGTGTAGTGTAACGTGTATAGTAAGATTTGTCGATGATGGGGGAAATTACCAAGTCCCGCATCGGATTCGATAGGGTTCTTGTCATAATTAGTTTTAAGTCGTTCTTGTTCACCAGTCTCGTGTTCCCGTTGCTCGTTATCGCTATCGTAATCGTAATACTCGATCACGCTTACTGGATTACGCCTTTTCCTCGTGGAATCCCGACCGTATTTCTTTCTCTTGTCCAGCTTCTCTTTAATCAGTACGTTCACTTTCGCTTTCCCTTTATCGCGCACGGCGGCTCGGCCTTTTCTTTTCAATGATGCGCTACTTTTTTCTAAAAAAATATCAAGATTTATGGTTAGACTGCGAAAGTTTACGCAAATGTTTTAGAAAAATAAATGAGATTTTGCAGAAATATGTTTCAAAATTAAGAGATTTTAAAAATATAGTTTCTTATTTTGCATATTCTTTATATTTCTTGCGTATACAAAATTTGTTCACTAATTAGCTCGAGTAATTGCTAGAACTTTTGTCATTGTAAGTCTACAATTTAGTTAAACAACTGTGGTTTCAATTATTCGTAAAACCTAGATATAAAATAATACACGTATGTACAATGTGTATGTGTATACTACAATAGTTTAATAGTAATATAGTTAATAATTAAATTGTTCAATTTTCATAGTATAGTTGCAAAAACATTTAAAAATTTTGATGACTATGTTACATTGCTCTGTATGTTAAAAAACTTAATAATTATTTTTATAATAATTTGTGTAATGCACAAATAATGTTAAATATATTGTTTAAACACAATTATACAAATTTTCTATTCCCTACGCAAATGCTTATTCATCAATTGTACCCTGCATACATTAGTTGTACAAATTAATTTGGTACCTTTAATATTACACCTTCTTAGTTACTATTTTAAATTCGACCTTTTCCCGCGCTTTTGTGAATTTGAAAAATGGCGCGAGAATATGATATTGATAACGATAAAAATAAATAATTAATTAAAGAAAAAAAAGGCACCGAATTAATTTGTACACCCAATATTCTGCATATTCACTGCATAAACTTCCGCAATCTATTTATGATTAACTTATTTTTTTACTTACCAGCTTGCCGTTGATTTTCATCTTCTTCCTTGTCGCTGTAACTCGCGTCTGCCTCTTCGACATCGTCATTCGAGTATTCCATGTATTGGAGTATTCTTCTCTGGGTATACATGTCATTTAGCTTCCGGTCGTCCAACCCCTCGGGTACTATCACTATCTGAGTATACTTTCTCTTGTTCTTCTCTTCGGAATTTACTGATTTGTCTTCAAGATTGGAGGAACTTATATCACTTGAAGTTGTTCTATCAATAGAATCTTTCCTCATTTTATTATCACTTAATTTTTCCTCTTTCTTTCCAAACAGATCCTTCCCCACTACATTTTGATCGTTCATATTTAACTGATTATTATTCTTATACCAGTTTTGAGTTCCTTCTTTCCCGCTGCTCTCTGTTGATCCTTTATTAATCTCAACAAAATTGATTCCTTTTTCATCAATGTTCCTTTGATTAATATCATTAATATCATTCGTTAAGTCATGCTTGTTTTCATAAAGTTCATTAGCCTTATCCTTCCCCAAATTGGGCGAAGCAAATGGAATTTGCTCTTCTCCTCCCATTCGTTCTTGTTTATTATTACTCTTCATAGGTGAATCAACTTGTGCCTTCTCGATTTTCACGTTAAACACCGTGGCCACTGATTTTCCATGTTTGTCCTCATTTTCCACGAACACTTTCTTCTTCATGTTGAATGTGTTCAGCATGTATGGCTGTTCACCTTTGATCCCTGAATTTTCATTGCCACCAGTGTTGCTAAATTTAATTAAATTTTTATTCTCCGATTTGACAAGGATATTAACGTTGTCAGAGTCCTTTGGAGACCTCTTCTCCTGCGGTAATTGCTGAAAAGGTTTTGCACGATCGTTGTCTTCAGGTTGGAAAACTTTCAGTTGCTGCATTCTGGCTTCTTCAACTTTGTCACCGTCGTCTGTGCTCAGAGTTAAAGTCCTGCCGGTAGCAGGGTGCAATTCGTTCGACATAGAACCGAAAATATCCAAAGAATCTCCTTTTGCCTCATCCTTCGTCAATTTGTTTTCCATCTGATTACCATGATCGTAATTTCCAATTACATCCACGTTTTTGCTGTTCTGAAGGAGATTCGAGGTATCTTCGAAATTGTTTATTGGTTTACTATTTTGCTGGAAAGCATCGTTCGGTTGCAAATCATTGGATTCCTTTTTGCTGGAATCATCCAGGTCATTGCAATCGGTTTGCTTTGACATTTTCACCGGATCTTTCTCGTCTATTTGTGAGTTGTTTTTATCACAAGATCCGTCCAAACAATGTTTCTCGTCTGACAGGATTCCTTTGCTGCGTCTTTTACGGTCATGAAGCTCTTTTAGAGTCTCCTCTTCAAGGTACGACTCCCCAAACCCCGCGCGGTGGAAGAGTTTCGGGCTATCATCCTCGTTATTATCCTCGGTCCTTTTTCTTCTCCACGATTTTCGATCTGCTTTCTTCTCATTAACGTCATCACCATCCTGTTCACGCTTTTTTAGATCGGACGTTTCTGGTTCCGAAGTGTCCGACCCGCTGGAATCTGTAAAAAGGTAAAGAATGTGTGAAATTTGAAGGTGTAGGCGTTCAGTGCAGGGGAAAAGACGGTTTCGTCTCCCCGGACACCTTTAGTTCGGGCCGGGGACCGCTAGGCGGCGGCGAGATGATCGGTGACCGTGTTCTCGCTAGCGGTCGCCCGGCATGCAGTTCAAATATATCGAAGTTTCGAATTTCGAGGTGTCTGGGACAGGAATCGTCTGTTGTCAGCCCCACTGGACGAGTCTGACAGTCGATCCCGAGACGAAATGCCTTTTTCTCCCCTCTCCTATAACTTCAGAAGTGAAATACGTCCCTGCGTGACGCGCTGTTGTTCGCCTGACGTGTTTATGATTTATGATTTACGATTTAGATTGATTTGGTGGTGATTCCGCTACCCTCGGGTTTGTTTGTGATTTTCTGTGCGCGTGACCGAGGGCGGTCACATTTGTCAGAATTTGCTGAAGTATAGGCGTTTAGTGGAGGGGGGAGAGGGTTTCGTCCCTCGGACGCCTTTAGTTCGGGCCGGGGACCGCTAGATGGCGGCGAAATGATCAGTGTTCTCGCTAGTGGTCGCCCGGCATGCAGTTCAAATATATAGAAGTTCCAAATTGTGGTGTGATAGGTGTCTGGGGTAGGGGTCGACTGTTGCCACCCCTACTGGACGAGTCTGACAGACGATCCCGAGACGAAACGCCTTTTTCTCCCCTCTCCTACAAAGGGTAATGAAAAATGTGCGAGTACCTGTATTCTTTTCGTGTTTTCTGTGTTTATTCTTGCCCCGGGTATTTCGTTCCTTCGCATCTTCTTTCTCCTTTACTTTCGCTTGGCGCTCCTTCTTGCCATCCTCGTTTAAACTTTTCTTTAATTCCAGTATCGTCTCTTTAAGCGACTCCAAAGATGGCGATTCCTCCTTCTTCGTCTCGTCCCGTTGATTTCTCACGTTGAATCGCGAATCCGTTTTTAATGGACCTGTTTAATTTTCTTTTATAAATCATGAAAATTACGCGAGGAATAAAATCGAGATTAATGATACGTACTAAGGGGATTTCCCTGATCGGATTCGTAGTCTCGTTTATCCTGCTCCGTTTTAAAATTCTTGTTTGAATTTAACCAATCGTTCAAGGAACAGATGTCCTTCGTATTGGACCAGTCTTTTGGCAATTGATCGCCTGTCATATCTTTTTCGTTCAGAGATTTGCTTGATTTGTATTCAGGAGTCTCTTTTCCATTTATTCTGAAAAAAAGCATCGCGATTACGATTCCTCGATACCAAATCAATATCTCAATTAACTGCAGAAAATTTTTACCCATTTTGAGACGTATCCTCATAATCGGAGTCCGGACTTTTTTCAAAAGGCATGTCACTGTCAAGATACACTCTCTGAGGAGATCCAGAAGGATCTTGATCGCGCGATTTCTTTCTGTTTGTCTTCCATAGGAAACTTCTTTTGTCGCGCACTTTCTTACCTCCGTGCGAAGAAGTTACATCGAAATTTGGCGTTGCTGGATACTTGTTCGATCCAGTGAACGAGTCCTCATGTTTCCGGTGATCAGTGCTGTGTACAACCTGATCTATCCATTTCAAATCATCCTGTGCTTTAAGAACGTCTTCCAGAAAGGTGTTCAATGGCGAGCCATTTTCATTGTTAACTCGGCCATGATCTTCTGTGTGTTTCACCTACAACAACACATTGAATTTGATTAAGACTACATAATTTAGTTTTACAATCCAGACGTGTCTCCTAGGATGTAGATTTTATTACAACGGCATATTAAATTTTATATCGTGGAAAAACCCCAACATCTAATTGAAATTAAGCGTTTAGTCCCATTTTTTGTTCTTTAGCAGTGAACGTGTCATAAACGCTTTCTGCTATCTGGGACAAGTAAGGGACAGGCAAAATATTTAAAACGGTATGTACTACCCGATTACCGATATCTGGGATGACTAGGATTTCCCTAAGGCGTGACCAAAAGATAGGGCACGGTGACCGCCAACATTTCTCACTAATTTTCATTTGGCAGCGGTCTTTCCCTACCATTTCCTACCTTCGGACACAAAATAATTATATAAACACTACACAATAGATTTAACCTCTTCGCCTATGATTTGTTCGGTAGTTGCTTCAGTCATAGCTAACTTCATTGCTTTAATTTTAAAATAAATAAAGAAAAATGAAATATTATGCATACATAGACTCAAACTTCAACTATGTTAAAAGTATCAGCCAGATTTAACGCATTTGAATTGTAAATTGCGTTACGAGTATGACAGGATGTTGTACGGCAAAGGGTTAAGGCAGAACACTCGAAATAAATTATTAACGACAAAAAGGCAGAGATAACATTTGCTATATAATTTAAAGGTACAGTGCGCCAGTACACACAAACTTAACAAATTTACTTGAGATTTTTCCCTTTTTTTAAATTGCTCGATTGAAACGAATTCGCGAGGTCGGTCACTTTTGACCTCCAGTTGCAGCGAACACTCGTTACGAGCGCGTAACCAGTGTACCGGGATGATGGTACAAGGACCCTGGTGGTTTCCCGTAGATTCAGCCTCGTCCTGTCACTGACAATTCCTCCTCCCATAATAATACTCGTCCGCGGTACGCATCGCGTCCGTGTTCGTCCTTTTTCCAGCGCGTACGACACGGCCAAGACAATGGGATTCTACGCGGGACCGCGGATACGGGTACGGTGTTATTAAAAATTCACTCCCTCTAGCGGGTGAAGTGGCCTCTGGCAATCTGCATCTCATTCCCGGCGGGCCCTTGTGCCATCCAGCCAGCCAGCCATCAGGTGGCTGCCAGCACGCGGAAAAAGGGGTGGAAAGCTCGAGCGTGGAAAGCGGGCGCGAGGGTTGTTGCCTTCGCCTTCGCTTCCTCGCCCTTCCGCTCGCTACCGTCACGAGAGTTGGCCCTTTTCCTAGCGACCACCGACGTCGCCTCGTCGCCGAACAAAAATAGTCTTACACCCAATTACACGCGGCATTTAACTAAATAAACACTCGCCATCTTCCTTTACACCCCCTCGCCAAGTCTCTCAGGTTCGCTGGGTTTTTTCCTTTTCACACTTCTCGCTTGTCCGGCTTTTTTCTCTTCTTTTCTCGCTGTTCGCGTTTCCACGGGGACCTTAATGAAGTCCGCTTTAATGTACTTTACCCCCTGTACCTGTTTATTTTTTCTTCCTTTTCTTTTCTTTCTATTTTTTTTTTTTTCGGTGCGATTGTTCCTCCACGGTTGCGGGAATTTCGAGATTGCCCCGTTGCTACGATCTCTGCCGTCTTGTACGCGCAACTCGTCGTCGCCTCTAAATGAACCGCGATATTCCCCGATGATCACTTGTTGAATGTTATGTAAATCCTACTCTTCCATTTGCATCGTGCGAGGATCACGCGTTCCCGTTATATTGGCTTCGTTCGTGTTATGAATGCGTTTTATTGAAGTCGTTCAAACATTTACGCTCGAGGTAACTTTGTTGCGGTTAAACCTTCTACTGTGTGTTCGAGTGCGTCGTAATGTGTTTGCAATTGGACCGTGTGTCGTTACACGAAATGTATATAACACCATTACGTTGTAATTTTATTTACGGAAATGTACCAGAATTTCCGCTGTAGAGGAAAAGTGATCGAATCGAGGCAGAAATTTTGGAATGATTTTTTCAGAATAGCAAATGTGAATAGAGGGTAAATAATACAAAATTTCATAGTGTGCATAATGGGGGGGTTAATGCAGAAGGTTCGGCCAAGTTCGTTATACTTTTTCCGGAAATTCGGAATCGTTGAAAGAGCCGTTAACGACATCTCGATCGTTTGCCGAGGTAGCGATTCCTTTCGCAGTCTCTCCATCAATCGCGTGCCACGGAGGGTGCTGGTATACGAGCCAAAAGTACGGCGAGCATAATCAATCACGAGACGTTTTCGGCCGTAATACGCGGCCCAGAGGGGTGTAGACGGTTCGCATAGTTCCGAAACGGAAACGGTAATATCGCTGGCCCGGGGCGACCACTCCTTTGTCATTTTGTCATCCGGCGTAAGGACGAATCGTCGTGGAGGAGGACGAAAGACACGGGTGGAATAGGGGAGGGAAAACGAGCAGAGGTGCGCGAAGACAAAGCGGCGACGGGGACAGTGTGTTTTCCGCAAAAAGAAATTAATGCTTGAGATATTAAAACGCGTCCGAAAGGAAACGTCTGTCGGCTCGAATCCGGGACATCGACCTGGTCTTGATGCGCGAAAGAGGCGGTGCATTAACTGCACAAATTACTTTATGGCGGGGGCCATAAAGGGCCCGCACGAAGGTCCATACAGAGCTCTGCAGAGCCGAAAAATAATTTAATATTCATATTTTTTCAATGACTAAGGCCTTCCAGGCTGCCAGGAGTATTGTTTTTTTCAGATATGAAATAGATAGTTATTTTTTACTGACTAAAGTCATTCAGGCCTTTTTTTATTAGTACTTTTTCGCTGACGCTTTTTTTTACGTAGGGGAAATCTTTCAGACACCCCCAGTCCCCCTGGGGAGGGGTCGGAGGTAGTGCGGGATTTTTACCCGCTAAAACCCCCACGGTGGCCAGCACTGGGGCTATATGGAGGGCCCCGGGACCTCTTTTTTGCTGACTTTTCTTTTTTTTTTTTTTTCATTGTGGGGAAATCTTCGACAGGACGAGACGCCCCGCTACCCCCTGGGGGACGTCTAACCTAACCTAAGCTAACCTAACGTAACCTTTTTCTATCTAATCGAAACTGAAAGAAAGCTCCCACTGCTAATCGAACGGGTTAAAGGTTGTATTGTGTAATCTGCGTAGGAGCCTAGCTGGCTCCTCAGCACGCATGCGCTACTTTCCAAACCAGGTATACAGTACAGGACCTTCGTGCGGGCCTTTTATGGCCCCGCCATAAAGCAATTTGTGCAGTTCGAGGCCCACCGCGAAGGACACCTTTCTTGTTCGAGGAATTTTCGTACGATTTGATACTGTGGGGGTTATAAGCGGAGTTATGGCGCCCCGGTGCTTGGGCCTCTTTCCCGTGATGGCCGCAAGGTGTCGCGCGTGTAACTCCATCCTTTCTCGCAAGTGCTCCATCACTTGATATACAGGGTGCGTCAGGGAAAGCAGATGTTTTTAAAATAAATATTTCTCAGTTAATTTCTAGCGTAATTTTAATTTATTGTCACGAAATGATATATTATTACATGCCATTTTAGGCTATTTATGTATGAAAAATTATGTCACTTAAATGGTGACCGTTTTGGTGAATGCAACTTTGCACGCCTCATTTCAAAATTCGGTGACGTTCCTTGGTCTCCTCGGTCACCTGACCTTTCAATGTGTGATCTTTTTCTATGGGGCTATCTTAAATCACGCGTTTACGAAGGAAAGCCACGGACATTAGGAGAACTGAAGGATGCCATTCGCCAGCAACTAGGAATGATAAACGAAGAACTGTTGAAGAGAGTAGTAGCGAACTTCCGGGAGCGACTGCAAAGTTGCATTCACCAAAATGGTCACCATTTAAGTGACATAATTTTTCATACATAAATAGCCTAAAATGGCATGTAATGATGTATCATTTCGTGACAATAAATTAAAATTACGCTAGAAATTAACTGAGAAATATTTATTTTAAAAACGTCTGCTTTTACATCCCAGGCGTCTGGGACAGGGACCGTCTACTTCAGCCCCCCTGACGAATTTTAGTGGACGGTTCTTCGAGACGAAAAAAACCATGATTTTTCCGCCGGCATCCTACAATACTGGGTCATTCGAGACCCAGCCTACTTACCGTCGAGTCCCCGTTATCGTCGCTGTGCTTCAATTGCTTCGTACTTTTCGAAAATGCATGATCGCCCTCGGTTTTCCTCTCGTACGTGTTCCCATATTCGCGTTTATCGGCATCGGTCGCGGCCAGAATCGGAAACACGATGACGAGGATGACGCAAATCAGTAAGGACGTTTGATGACGGCAATCCATTAAGTCAATCACGGTTCCGATCATCTTCATCGCTTCTATCTGAAAGCAAACGCTCGTTGGTTTCATCAGGAATTCAATTTGCTTGACCGGTAGTAGGTTTGCTCTTTGAATAAAGTTCGCCGGCGCGAGAAAGTGCATAAACGGGGGGCTGTATTAAGAGCCGATCTCGGGGAGACATTAATTTCACGGGGGGGGGGCATAATTTTCCTGTCACAATTTGCATTCGCTCGGCCCTTTCTTTAAGCATGTGCGACGGGGGAAATTAAAAACGTCCGATCGTAAAGTCTCGAAAAGAGGTAAAATATCACCGGTCCCGCACCCTGAATCGTAATCAACCACCGTTACCCCGTGGAAAAACCTTCCTCTCCGCCTTTTCCTTCCTTTTTCCCCTTTCTTTCGATCGAATCGATGAAAAGCTTAGCCAGGAAAGAAAACCAACTGCATTCCGTTCGATACAGGCGGTGACGTTATCGAAAGTAGGGAAAAAATGTTTCCAATGGTTGAATTAATATTTAACGGGGTCACGAAAGGGGGTTAATTTTACGAGGGTAATTTTAGAGAGTCGGACGAAAATGTTCGAGTTGGCCGGTTACTAAATTAAGGCTCCATAGAGAAGCTGGGTAGGTGCAAGGAGGGAAAGGGGGCGAGAGCCGCAAAACGTGAGACAAGACAAAGGAAAATAGGGCAAGTAATTTGAAACGAACGAGGCTATTTCACGGCGAGAAGGGGCGGCGGTATAGTTATTCGGACCAGAAGCTTTTCAATGAAAATAATTCTGGCCGATGATTTCTCCTCGTTTCGCGTCGCTGAATTTCACCGCCGTTTTCGATCCACCATTCTATCTACACGAGAGGAATCTGTCGCTTTTCGATGACCGAATCACGGAAATCCCTGTTCAATATTTCATTCCTTTTACGCGATACGATATAATCCCCGTGGTCAGGGCATTATCCGATAATGAAACCTTAATCATTGCTGATCGCTTGAAATTTCGTCGGCGCACCAAAGTATCACGGCGCGAACGATAATGATTAAGGGGTTAAGCCACTTTAGAGCAAGAAAAAATAGGCATATTTTCGGAATTTTTTTTTTAAATCATGGAATAAATCAAAATTCTGTAAGCATGCCTCTATTTTACAACTACTGAACTTTAAAAATTAATTTTTGTATAGTGATTCAAGTGAAAATATGGGCTCTGCAGCATTTCTTCGCTTACGCTTCTTTTTTGTAGGGTTAAACGGCCGGACCAGCAGCTCCTGTATTTTTTAACTTAGGATAAAAAACCAAAATATTTTTTATTATACAGGGTGTCTCGGCTAAAGGAGGCCACCTAAATATTTCCTTTATTTTTAATGGTGCAAAAAATATCTATGGTATAATTTGAAGGAATACCGTAGAAGACACATTTTTTCAAGGAAAACTTATATTTTTCTTTATTTCATCTAGTGGCGGCTGAAAAAATACATTTGAATATGCTTAAGTTATGTTTTTAAGGATAATCTTGAGTTTTATTAACATTATAAACGGTAAGTTCAAATGTGATTCTAATATTACCCTACAAGTTTATCATATTTTTGATACCTACTGAAAATCACCCTTGAGGTCATAATTTAAGCATAATTTAAATACATTTTTTCAGCCGTTACAAGATGGAATAAAGAAAAATATAAGTTTTCCTGATAAAAAATAACGATGACCTTGAAAAACAATGAAAAATAATCGGACAACAAAATTTGTCCTCTACGGTATTCCTCCTTCGATACCATTTAAATTATACCATAGATATTTCTTGTACTATTAAAAATAAAAGAAATATTTAGGTGGCCTCCTTTAGCTGAGAAACCCTGTATATGAGAACAGCTACCGAACTACGTAGGATTTTTTTGATATATTGATTTTTGCAAAAAGAGAAAATATAAAATTTCAAGAAACAATCGCCAGAAAATTATTTATAACAAAAGAACTATGCAATATAATGAAAAAATCCTACGTACTTCGGTAGAGAATTTAGTTTCGAATATACTGTTAAATTTTCAAATCGATTGGTGATAATCTGTTTAATTTATGAGTCCGGCCAGTTTGAAAAATGCGTTTAAAGTTTTCAGACCGGGAGGGTCTGCGCCAGAATTCGAAATTCGAGTACTTAGAGATATTTTCCACCCATAATCTTTTGCCATATCATTTTTAAGACAATAAGGCACCTTTTAAGCAAAACCAAAATTTTCGATTTTTTCAAAATTCTAGTGGCCTAACCCCTTAAAGCGTTTCAATGACGCTTTTCGGTCGCGACTAGCCTCTTGGGGCTAATTACGCCAAGAGAGATATTCAGTAGCTTCGTTCCGCCGCTTTCAACGGTTAAAGGCAGGGTGAATTTCCAGCCGATAAAAAAGGAAGAAGCGAAAGAATGAGACGAGTTAAGCGATCGTTTCTTCCTCGACCGATCATTCGAACGAGTACAACCTAGGGTGGAACCGTAAAAGATTTTTGTTCGACTCGAAGGAAGAAGAAAAAAAAAAAAAAAAGCGATCCCCTTTACATCTTTCCTCCCTTCTTTTAGCCCCTTTCCACGTCCACACGTTCCTTTCACCCTTTTTTACTCGTAGACAAAAGTTTTGCATGCCGCGAGCAAGCAAGCAACCAAGTAAGCCGTAGAAGGATATTTTTGTCGTTTCAACGAAAAAATTGCAAATAAAAGAGCGAAGGCACGAAGATAAAAAAAAAGAAGGGCGGGCAGGGAAGGGACCGGTACCGACATAATGTACCGCGTATAAGAGCCATTAGGTTATTAAAAACAGTGCCGGCTAAACACGAGTAACGAACCGGCTGCTGGCCACCGAGGGATGCGACAAAGGCGAAAAAATTAGCCTTGATAACTTGGCGTTTCGATGCGAAGGAGGAACCAGGGCTGAAAACTCGGCCCGCTACGAGGAGCTAAAGACCAGCGGAATCGGAGAACGGAACGAGCCGTAATCTCTTCGACTTTCTTCGCTGCTACCGCGAGAATTGATTCTTCCGTAAAATGCTTTCACTCTTCGGGCTCGCTAGACTTTCACAGTCGTTGCTTCCTCTTTGTTCGTCTGAATCGTGGTCGCGAGAGCACGGTTAATTAGCATCGCTGTCTCTAATTATTTTTCAAAAATATACTCCAAGGGGTTCTAGTCGAATCGAAAGACCATGGACATTTTGTTGGTTCGTCAACAAACGTTTAATTACCTGGTAGCACTTTTATCGCTGGGATCTTCGAACGAGCTGCCTCGTTTGCGGATACGCAGAAACGCGTACGTCATCGGTGATAATGTTGGCGGGATCGATTTACGTCACGACGTGTGCCAGCCGAAAACCCACGCGCGTTGACGTTTCGCATAACAAATTCCGATTGCACGCCGACTGTTTCGTCGCGAATCGATCGATATCTCTCGTTTCGATCGTTCATCCCTTCGATCCTTGCGTTCGCGATCGCAACGCACGAGAAATCTTGACGGTGCGTCGCGGGGTTTCATTCGACGCGATACAAACGGGCGAAAACGTTTACGGCTCCGCTCGCGAATAATGATTGGTTGAAATTCAGTTTATTTCGGCATATGGACGTAAATGAAACTTCTCGCGAGTTTGAATGGGACGAAAGGAAGTATAGAGGGAGAAGGTGGCGAACGAAGTTAGTCGAGAATTTCGTAACGAGCCTCGCAGCCCTCGCAAGGCGCCTACTGTAAACGCATAAAATACCGTATAAGTGTATATTAGTTTCCTCCCCTATACGCATTTGCACTCTGCCTACGAGTTAACCCTTTCACGCTTTAAGTATGTCTTTCAAGGAAGGGTCATCTATGAAAAATTCTGCCAGCGTTCACTAACGAATGTTCGCACTGCCACGTTAGAATAATTAACCCTCCGTCCTGCGTTGACCGTCCAACGGTTAATGAAACACAAGATTAAAGTCGGTGATCGAAGAACGGAACAATCGATGCGCGAACATTGAACCCCGATCACAAATGCGGTACCGCTGATTTACTTGTTCAACGGTATTGCAGAAAATGATCTCGCCGAGAGTAATTAACGTTTCGATCGGTGTTCGCTGTCGGTGATTTTTAGTCCCAGTTTCCCCGGAACAACGGGTAGCGAACGGGTTTTCAGTGAGAGATAGTGGGAGGGAAAAATCACAATGATGCAGGGTGGAACGATCACGCGATTCCTCTCTGGTGGCTCTCTGGCTCGTCTTTTCCGCTCTGACTGATTGCGTATACATGCTTTTGCTCAGGTTAACGCAAAAGCAAAGGGAACAAACAAACGGGGAATACAAATCTAGAGTGAAATGAACAATGCCTGGGAGAGTTACTGCCTCCTAATTGAAAGCAACCCCCCGGCACACCCTCCGTTTTCTCTTTCCACTACCATTCTCTCCTACCCTCTGTCTCTCTCTCTCTCTCTCTCCCCGTTTCGCCCTAGTAACTCGTTATCCCCTTCTCTCGTGATCCTTCCATTCGAACGTTCCTCTTTTTCCCCTCTGCTCTCCCGGTGCTTCCTCTTCCTCTTTCCTCCCTCTCCATCTCTCTTTCGATCTTCTCCAACCCCGTGCACACCGCCTAATCGTCCCGTACAGATGCGTGCCGCGTTTTCTCTCTATCCGCGCATAAAGCGTATAGTTTACGACAAAAGTTCGGGCATAGAGTTTAACAAAACGACCATTGGCCCGTTGGAAAACGCGAGCCGGTGTTTACATGCGTGGAATGAACAAGTATCGATCTACGGTTCTCGGGCTCCAGGAAGGTGCACCGAGCGCAGCCGAACAAAGAAATCAAAGTAACACATTATTTCCTGCTATTTCTGGCATAAACGCGCCATCCACAACCGTTACGGATGAAGAAACCAAAAAAAGGAGAAAAAAAAGGAACGACCGAACCAACCATCGTTCTGTGTCTCTGTTTATCTATTTAATAAGAGGAAACATCTTTCAATCTCTTCGTTTGTCGATAAAATTGATAGCAATCGATCTCACGAGATGAAAAAAACATCATTCGTTTCACGGTTTTGTCGATATAAGGTGGACCAATATAAAATCTGCAGACTTATCTTCCGCGATCCCATTTCGCGGAGCTATTTTGTACGCGATCTCGGTCATCGGTCGTTCTACCATTACCAGCCGCGGTGCTTCCGGTTCAATTAACGAAGAAAATAGCGCTCGAAGGAGCGAATTCGTTGTTACCACCGGGAACCTTGCCAAAATGACTTCCTTAACTAAATAATTTACTCCTTCGCGTCCCGCGTCCAGCCCGGAGATAAAAGGATCGCGAAACTTGGGGGCAAGTTTCTAAATAGGAAGAATTACCAGGATTGTGTCACTTGAGATCATTTTATTTAATGTCAAGGTTCGTTTTTCTCTACGAACCGTATAGGTGAAACGAGAGGAGAAGGGGTGAATTTTATCCAAGCGTGGTTTACAGTGGATATTACTAGCGGGGGTGGAGCAGTAAACAATTCTAGGCATTTTAATGCAGCCCCCAGCGGGCCATAAGGAGGAACTCGGAACGAACGGTGTCTTGCGTACGCTGCAGGAAGCTCTTCTGTCGAAATCGCGAATGAAAGAAAAGGCGTGGAGAAAAGAGAAATAGAGAGAGGGAGAAAGAGGCCTTATCCTTTAAGGCCTTCGTACGACCATCGAAAAAGCATACTATAAGGCAGCTTCGATCTCGAACAGCCAGCTAAGCCTACTCCCGTTTCTTTATCCCCGGTCTCCTGCTTCGTCCGCAGTCTCGTTCCATTCTCTGCTGCCTCCTCCGTGTTTACCACTCTCCACGCGAACCGTCAAATCGAAATCCTCCTCAGATTTGCGGCTAACACCTGGTCACACCAGCGACCTGGCTTTACGATGCAATTCTTGACAAATATGGAATTATTTCTTCTCGATCTACCATCGGGAGGAAAAGGAAACTTTTCATTCGCTCGCCGTAGGCGGGCTAACGACCGTTCCAAATGAACGTACAAAAAGGCACTCGTTCGGGGGATGAAACTTTTTCGAAAGGGTTCAGTAGACAATCCTGTTAGCGAATTCTCTTTAACCGCGGTGAACACTCAAGTTCGCAAATGAATTCTATCAATTATCGCCATTCGAATTGCGTAATAGTCGAAAGAGCCGATCGATTGTTAATGAAGTGGATAACGTCGTGTATCAGCAGAGGAGGGTTGGCGGTCCAGTCGCGAGGCGTTTAATGGCTCGTTAACCACGCGAAACGAACGAACGAAATTCCCCATTATTTCGTTCTTCGTGTGCCGAAACTTTGATCGCCTTATCGATCGTCGCAAATTTTTGTCGAATGAGAGGAAAAAAAAATAAATTTCTGCTTTATATTTCTCAGTAAATTATTTCGAATCTTTCTATCCTCCGAGGGTGGTCTCGGTCCCGTTATTTTTCTGCCTTTTACCTAACAAAAAATTACATAATTCAGTAGAACGGTGAGCGTGTGCTGCTGATATATTTTCATTTAGGAAAAATTCCTTGGCTCAGCTCCAATTCGAACCATCCTTCAAGGCGAAGACCTTTAAACCCGCTGCTTTTAAGGTGTATTCACAAAGATCGTAGGTTTAAGTATGGTCGCATCTAAACGAAATACGATAAGCACTTAGCCGAGCAGTATCTATCAAATATAACCCTTATGCCGGCGGTTCTCGAGGGTGCGGTGCACCCATGGGAGAGCCAGGAAAGGACAACCTTCTGGAATTTATACTACGGTACTCTACCTCATCCTGCTGCCGCTTTATCACTTATTCATATAGCGTTGCGCGAAGAAAAGTTACCCTAAGTGCCTATAAACGTTTAGTCGTAGTGTGTTTCTGCGTTTTCAACTTCCACCGTCTTCTGATTCAATATCCTTAAATTTCTTCGATGGTGCATACATTGCTCGTCTCGAATCTGGTATCTTCTTAATTGTCCAATTTGATAATTAATGAAAATCGTCATTAGTAGACACCTGCGTAAGGGTAAGAAATATACGAATTTTGAAAGTAGAAATCCCGTCCATTTCCTTCAGGATATTCTTCGATTCCTTTCTACTTTTCCTCACGCATCTCCTGTGCCCCTGGAGCTCCAATTTCGCTTTCTCATCTCCCGGGAATTTATTCCGCTGTCAAGTGATAACCACCGTCTACAAGAAAATTGGATAAACTTTTCAGGTGGTCATCCTTCGAGCGGGATCGTTTCGTTCGCGAAAATGAATAGCGAATTAATTAATACCCCGCGATCGATGAGAATAATCGATGATCCAGTTTCCAATTACGCGGAATGGAATTGGGGAAGGCGAAGGAGAAAAGAAGGGAAAAGAACGTCTCTTCGATGGTCATTTTCCCCACGAGAGCGAGAACTGCAAATTATTTTCCAGTCATTCGTCGGTATCCGCCGGATATAACGGGTGATCCCGAAAATTCCCGCGGGGAAACGAGCGTCCTATGCTCTCGTGGCATGGATACAGCCTCATGAAATATCCCACCTTATGGTGATCCCATGGCACATCCACCCTGGAACTACTACAACCCCATAACTCGGCTCCTCGCACTTTGACCTCTCGTGTTTCTCTCTGTAGACCTTATGCACGAACTCTAAATGGTATTGGTTCCACGCTCGAGCGCGACGTGAATATGGAAAAAATTTATTTATTTATTTGGAACATAAATATTCAATATAGGATACTTATTATCACCGAAATTCGCGTTGTATTATCTTAAGCATTCTTCGGAATAATTACACGTCGAATGGTTTACCGTTGACGGTTGCCGGCTAAGATTCGCCTAATCGTGGCTAACCACGCTTGCAAGCAGGGATGATAGCATCAGCCTAGAGGGTTGTTGTAATGCGATCACGCTATCCCGACGTTGCGATGGCAGAGCAGGAATTGCATGTAATCGCAATACTCGGATCGATCCTGATACAGACGTTTCCTGGATCGTCAAGTCTGTCACTAACATCGCGCTGTTAATAGGATCATCCAAGACACGAGTACGCGTACCCTTTCTAGGGCAACGAACTTTCGTTAATTATTTCTTCGTGTCACGATGGAAAGTTTCGAAGAAAAATTGACAAGAGTCAAGCGATCGTCACGGAAGGTATCGAAACATCCGTTTAATATTGGAAGAACGAGCGAAGGGAGGAATGGTGGTTGGTTGGTTGGTTGGGACGCTATAGCAGGCAGATTTTAATCCTTGTCGTACCCGTGAAGGGAAGGGAACGATGCTGAAGTGACTTGAAGTCTCTTCAGGCGAGATGCTTAATTCCACCCCGTTCTTCTGCAACCACCCTCCGGCATCCCCTCCCTCTCCTCCTTTTGCACCCCTGTAGGAATAATCCTCTGTTCTTTAATTCTCCTCCGTCGGATGGACTGAAAATTGTATCTAAACGTTGTAGAAGTAAACGTTCATCCGTTCCTTTGGACAGGCACGTTTTTTCATCTGCCGCATCCGCGTGCAAGATATCTTCCGGAAATGTATCATCCAGAATGACGTTCCATCGGCGAATAATTCTGATTTTAAATGGGACATCTTCGTGCTGAGACTTAAAAATCTTCTTCGTCTTCGGAGTACCCTTAGCTGGCAAAACGCAGGGTCCAAACTTGAAAGTTTCGAAGCTGTCAAAATTTTTATTAAAAGCTACTTCGCTGATAACCAATATTCCATCAATAATTATCCTGTGGTATTGAATTTTCCCGGGTAACGCGCGAATCGAAAAGATTTCTCCAGAGAACGAACAAAATTCCGGGAGAACCGTCAGCCTCCGTACACCCGTTTCATCCACTGCTCCCTTCTTTGCCTCCTTTCTTTTTCATTATTTTTTAGTATCCTCCCTGACAAATGTATCTGTGTCCTCGAGCGCGCTGCGCCTTTCATCTCTCGTCTCTGCAGTCGCAGCACTTATACAACTCTCTCTCCGCGAGTCTCTCTTCTCTCTTCTGTTTCTACTACTCTCCTCCCCTCTCTCCTCTCGCATCTTTTTTTTCGGTCTCTTTGGTCTCTGTGTCCTTTTCTCCGCGCTTCATACCGCTTCAGTCTTCGCGTTCCTCTCGCCTTCCGGCCTCTACTCACCCAACCCCGGCTTTCGTCTTTCCTTCTGGCCCTCTGTATTCCAGGATGACAACTGTACCGGCTCGAGTCGAGTTAAAATACATCGTGATTTTAATACTTTTAACTTCTGTGCCGTAATCCGCTTTGCACCTACACAAGCGATAATCACGCGCACAAAGACCGCAGGCTGGTGTAGCAACGCGTTCGGACGCGTCTTCTTTCTTAGCGATGCTTGCGACGTGGATCGAACACGAATCGCGAATCTTTTCACGAATGTAATCTCACCATTTATCTCTGCCTGTCCGCAAAAACGGAGAGGAGCAACGCGAATATGATACGCCGGGGTTGGATGCTCGCAATTTGGGTCGAGAAGCGGTGTACCGGCCGTGGTCTCTCCACGTTTTTCGTACAGTTGGCTGAAAATGCATTTGTTGGGTCTTTAAGATAATTTCACTGGCGGCCGCTCGCCGGGTGTACAATTGTTTCGTGACAGTTCCAGATAACGGCTTTTGTTCCCGTTATCAGTGGTTACATAATAATTGTACGCACGCTCAGATAATATGAGAAGTGGACTCTTTGGTCTGGAATTAAAATCATTATTAACATAACTGTCACGGGCTGTGTTTCCGAATGGCCCCACCAAAATTGAGAACTCAGGTTCGGTATATAACCTAAATTGACTACAAGAAATTGATTAAAGTTGGTTTCAGAGCTGGATGTATCACCGTTTTCGAGATATCGTCGTTAGGTTAGATTAGGTTAGGTTCTGTGTATGCGCAGTATCGAATAGCGCATGCGCAGTATTGAGTAGCGCATGCGCAGTATCGAGTAGCACATGCGCCGTATCAAATAGCGCATACATACGTAGTCCCAAAATTGTACAAAAATTTCTTACCACGATATCTTAAAAACGGTAAGACCTCCAGCTCTGAAACCAATTTTAATCGGTTTCTGGTAGTTAATTTAGGTTATATACCGAATCTGAGTTCTCAATTTTGGTGGGGCCATTCGGAAATTTATCCTTGTCGCGTCCACCGACGAGCTGATAATAATTGATAAGAAATCCTGACTTTTTCCCCTCATCATTGTTCGAGACAATTTGTAGAAGAAAATCCTATGATTGACTTGAATGGTGTTTAAAGAGGTTTAGCGCGTGCTACGCGCGGAAGGTAGACGGTTAAGTAAAGATTGCGTGGTAAAGGGGTTGCCGTCTTAATCCATGGGCTGTCTGTTTGCGGTATTACCGTGTTAAGGGAGCAACTTCTGAAACACAACCGGTGTCTGCCGTTCCACTGATTATTCGCGATTTCGTATCGTGACATTGTCTTTCTCTGCTTAACGCTCTATCACGGCTGCTCGAACATCTTAAATCAGAGATCTAAAATTCTCCGCCTCGTCGTTGACAGACATCGGGTCAAAATTGACTGGGTGTTGTCTGGACAAGAGTAAGGGGAAGGTTGCCAAAACCATCATTTAAGATATTATGCATAATATGAAGCTCTGGTATGTCTGTTTGAGAATTTGTCATTTAAATAACCTGTGGACAACGTTAACTGCATTTTGAAAACAATTGTTATATCTTACATGAATTAGGAAAAATATGATACAAAGGTACAAAATCGTACCTATGTCTGAGTTATAAATAATAAATTGATTTTATTTAACATTGAGGACAATAATAAGATTTTGTGTTTTTTTGACACGCCTGAACAGGTCTCATGTACCCTTAAACATTGTATCATATTTTCAAATTGAACTTCTTCACGCAAACTGCAGAACCACTCCTCTTCATTAACCCATATCTTCTCAGTGTTGCGTACACGCAACACGAAGTTTAGCTTCACAATATTTTCGGAAAGAAATGGGTTAAGCGATACAGAAATATTTGCAGATGTACTAGTTGAAGCCGTGTTTTTTATTGTTATAGGCCTCAAGAGCCTTATTCATGTTTTCTGCATTCCACTGTCGGTACTTTCTTTTTGACATAGCTATAACCTAAACGAAATATCTAAAATATTGATCAATTGCTTAAATCGTACTGGTACGATTTGGGAAACTACGTCGCAGTACAATTTAGGCTACTCGCCGGCTCTTTTATAATTTTGTTTTATTTAATTTAAAAATAAGTTTTAACATGATTTGAAAATTGGCGCATGTACATAAAAATGTAGGCTTATATGTGTGTAGAAATAAATATCATTAAATTATTTTTAAAAGAGACAGCGCAACCGCAATTAGGCTGACCTGCTCTTTCAAATTTGTTGGAACAGCTACTGTACATTGATTTTGATACTGTATGTATGAATATGTATGTCTTAGCTTATAAAAGATGATAGCTGGCGTCGCCATTCAACATTAAGCGAAATTTGAATTTAGGAGACTAGTACGATTTTGGCAACTTCCCCGTAAAGCTGACTGTAGTAGGAAGGCTGTCTTCGGTGCTGAACAAAGTGATTATTGGTGTAGGATGTAGGGATCCGAGGGAGAAGTCGAACGACAGGTAGGTATCGGTGGCGTAAACGCGGTTGCGGCCGCGTTTCTATTCGCGGCCAGGCGATAGTTCGATAGGCGGTCGCGAATTTGAATGGGTGGCTTTCTGCCAGCGGAGCAGCTCGCGTGGCATACATTCCGCCGCGAATCAACGCCGGCTGACACGTCTTCTGACGGGACAAGGACGTTCCTGTACGCCGGAAACGCAACGTCCGGCGATAATGTCCGTCAACAGCGACGATGCGAACGTCCCGGCAAACAATGCGCCATTGTTGCCAACTTATTCCATTACAGATAACTCCCTCGTTCATTGTTTCTTCTCTCTCTTGCACGGGTACCAAAGCGTTTCTCCTTTCCCGCAGATTCTCCTTTCTCTCCCTTCGATTCCCGACTCTTTCTTCACGTGTCCTCCTACCTCTGCTCTCGATTCTATCATCTCCTCTTCAAGAAGGTGAAATTCTTCTCGATCGAGGGAGTGCACCTGAAATCGGGAAGATGAAAGAAAATAGATCAAAACGTTCGAGGAAGAATACAACCCTTCGTGTTTTTCAAGAATCATAAGAAATATCAGATACTTGAATGGGTTATTCATCATCAAGCAGGCTTTAATCGCGAAACAAACCGATTGTTTTGAAACTCTCCCTGGGAATCGGAAGAAGGATGCGTTAAACGATGCTTGCAAGGCGAACTCTTTAATGGAAAATCCGTCTCTACCGATGGAGGGGCACTTTCTCCGTGGTTCGAACTCTTTGATGCCGCTGCTGCTTTCTCCCGATAAAAATTTCGCTGCCGCCGAGGGAAGAACGACGACGATGGCGACCACGTACGGTGAGGGCGTGTGTTTCGATCGTGTGCCGGAAGGGGATGAAGTATCCATCCATCGGTCGCTGGGGGGACAATCCCTTCACTCGTGGATTGCTTGTTCCGCTATTTAAAAGTGTCCTTCGCGTAGCGGGTAAGTTAAGTCCCTTGGACTCGCGTTAAACGCGACGAGGCTCGATCGACAATAGCACGGCCGCGTTCGAGAAAGTGGCGCTGTTTAATATTAATAAGCCGGGGAGGTTCTGCCCTTGGCAGGCACGTAGATGCATATCAGGCCAGGTATTACGAAAAGACGACTTCCACGCCAGGGCACGCGAGACACATTCTCTTTTTTCCTTTGGAATTTCTGAATAATCTTCTAGCGCGAAGAGACCAGTATCTTGGACGCGTCAGCGTTTCTTCATTCGGTCCCTAAACTTTTCACTTTGCATCTCGAAGGAAATTCTTACCCTTTGATTCGGATTATTTTATTCGCTCTTCTCCCGATGGAAACCGATGGAAACGCAAGCGTATAACGCGGAAATAACTTCGTTATTTTCCCAATACCCGTATGATCGATATCGCATCCAAACAGCGGTGTTGACTTAATCGCGAGCGTATCCAGCGTTCGCGGTAATTAAAATCCCAGCCACCCGGCGTGCACCTTCCACCGCGTAAAACGCACCGCGCGACCGAAAGGAATGCGCGCTATCAAAAAGGAAAGCGATCAAGGGAGACAGAGAGAGGAGGTCCTGGTAAAACGAATATACGCAAACACCCTCTTAACTCGCAAATCCTTTTGAGTGGAACAGAGAGACGCTCGTGGCGCATTGTGCGCGCATTTTGAAGTCTTCATTCGTAAACCATCATCGAGCCCCCAAGAGGCGGGAGCGAGACACGTTAAAACTCCTACGGTGTCTCCCTTCTCTGCACCCCTTATTTTCCTTTTTTTTTTTCTCTTCCTCTGTCGCCGTTGCTTCGCGATTACACACGTAGCGGCGATTTAATGCAAAACGGTGCTTCGCGGCGAACCCTGCAAAAGAGGGACAGAAACGACGACGGCGACGACTACGAGGACGAGTTGTCGGCTGTTTTGCACGCGTGTTGCACGTCCGCTGAAGGATACTCGGACGGTATGGGTGTATCGCATGCGGGCTCCATTTGAAATTATTTCTTTTTCGCTCGCTCGCCATTTGCCAGCCCCGCACAAAGACCATTTTCTGTCCGTGAACCCGTTTCACGGGCTCCAGTCGTCGGTAAAAGAGCACGAAATCGCGTGTGATCTGTCCTTCGTACGGGATAAGAGTCGTCGGGTAAGTGACACGATCCTCGAGTGAACTTCGCTTCGTGAGCCTTCTTTTATATCTCTCCGCTCGGATAATGCACTGTTATTCCGACGACGGTGAATTTTTCGGGAGATCCAACGCGGACAGCGAGGAACGGAACGAATTTCAAAGGGGTGTCGTGAATTTCGGTGATACGATCACAAAGGAAGTCCAGGATGATGAAAGCTGCGAAGAGTTTATTGTGAAACAGTCTCCTTTTTAACTCTGACGAGTCGTTTGAGAAATCAGATTCCAGGGGAGAATGGCAATTAATTAACAGAACGTAGCAACGTCGCTTGTACAGACATCTATACGCGTTCTCTTGTTAATCAATTAGCGCTAGCTGAAGAAGGTTGACAAATAATTTGCTAGCAGTGTGTGGGGGGATCACGGTTCTCGCTCGTAGAGATGCCGCGTGGCTTAAAAGCCAATATATCAGAATAATAACTTGTCCATTAAAACGCTTAAGTAGTAATAAGTACGCGAGCCTAACTGACAGCCACTTCGAACTTCCAGCGGATTAAAGTGTCCAACTTCACGAATTTATTGGAGAAAATAAATAATAAACGTATTCGTAACTTTCCTCGCTTACGATCCGCTCGCAATTACAATCCTACGATTTTCTATTTCTCTTTGTAAATTCGATTCGAATCTTCGACCCGGACGAGAGGAACAACCTCGACGATTTCGTCGCCCTTTCAATTTATTGTCGAATTACCTTCTTGTTCGGTCCTGCTCGTCGGAAGATTCAATTTTCGATAGAGAAAACGATGACTTTTAATCCGGAAAGAATGCCCGTACGTGCTTTATTGATCTTTGCATTATCGCCTGGATCTCGATACAATTTTCAACTTCAGAGGGTTACGCGCTCGATCGTTCCCTTTTCGTAGACAATTAATCGGCTCGTTATTACGAAGAATAAGAAAACGATCGACGAAATTTTCACGAGTTTCTCGCAAGAAAAGAGAGGTATTCTCTTAAATATAGCCGGGAACTTTAATAAAACACGAGCTCGAAGAAATTTTCTGAAGGTGTCTGGAAAACTCGTGTACATTGGTAGAATTCCCGAGATGCAAGCCCTTTCGATGCGAGATGGTATCGTTTCTCAGCGAAGGAGTAGCATTAAGGGCTGCTGGATCGGATCAGTCGAGGCCGCCATTGCTGGCGAAGAAATTTCGCCTTGGCTCGTAAGGAGGAGCACTCGGGAACAAATCGAAAATGAATTTCTTCGGTCTTCCTCTTCTTCTGTTCCCTCGTAGCTCGCAGCGGCGAAAGAAGAAAGCATTTACCAGTTTATTTCGCGGCTGGCTGTTACCCGGCAGCCATCTTCCAGGCGTCTCGATGGCATGAAAGTTGCAGGCGTCTTTGCAGCTACGCCCATACGTGGCAGACGCTCGTTCGTCCGTGTGCTTATAAGCCTACGGACACACGTGAACCAGGCTACCTCCACGCAGGTATCCAACCTGTCTGGTTCCAACCCACCGCCAACTTCTTCTATATCGCCTTTCTCTCCCTCTTCCAGCTACCTCCTCCCTTCCCCCAGCGACCTGAGAAAGGATATGGGAGGAGAAGCAAAAGGTATTTCTTCGGCGAAATACGTATCTACGTGCCTCCATATTCTCGTCTTGTACGTGGAATACTCGAGGCTCGCCTGTCGTTGAACGGAGCGAGATGCCTCGAAGAGGTTCCTTTGACCTTTGCTCTTGATGGAGGGAAGGACGTATATTTTATATACGCTCGCGGAAACCAAGACCTTGTTCTTGAAGACGCTTCGAGTACCATTTTTCCGGAGCTGCATAAAATAGTATTGATGTACTTTCTTAAATTAAGCTGCATCCGAAGCACCATCGAGCTTCAACGAATACCAAATTGCACGTTCGTGCCCCTTCTTTATCGCGTTCGATCGTTCGCATTTAAGGTTTAATATCGCCCACTTTTCGGAGACATCTTGGTGTGCACGGAGCTGGTTTACAGGTAACCGAAAAGGGGCGTTGGTAGCGCGACAAAGGGCGAGGGAAGAAAGGGGGTTGGTTGAAGGAACAAGGGGGACGTTGGAGCGTGCGAAGGGTGCAGCGTAAAACCGTGCACGAATTCGGCGTCGGCCCCGTAGGAATCTCGCGTTTCACCTGCGTTTTCCACCTGTCCTCCTGGGGCGTCGCTGTTGCAAGCTCCACCTACGACCCTCCTAGCAACGGGCGTGCGTCCAACGACGTCACGGGCTCTCCCAGGTTCCCATTGGTCCCGTCGTATCGACGCGCTACAACCGACGTTGCTTGTATTTTATTATTTTACTTAGCTACCGTCCGGCCTCGATGCATGCGCCTTTCCTAGCTCCTTTTCCTACCCTAACGTTGCAACGATGCGGTACGTTGTTGCGGTACCCTCCTAACGCCGGTAGCCCCTCCCTACCCTTCTCTCCACACTCGAACTCTTACGATGAAAATGCATTCCCGACCATGTTTCTTCCCCGAACCCCCCGCAACCACCCCCTCCGTTCGAGTACTCCTTTTCTTCGTCTTTCTTCAGACTCTACCTCGTCTCGAGAAATATGCGTGTTATTAGACGGATCCGAGGGGGTCGGAAGACGCGAGGATCGTTTTTCGATCGCTCCCATGTATTTGTTACATCACGTTCGGTTGAATAGAGACGGAGGGTGCGAGCAATTGGTACCGACGTTTTTGGAGACTTCGAACGTTGTGCACCTGGAGATTCGAGTAGTAATATCGAAGGGTGTGGTAGGAGGGGCTGAAGGAAAACTAGTTGGATTATAAGCGATTAGGGGGTGGGTTGATTAAAATTCCATCCACGCGGTCGCAACCAGTTGCCATTGTTACCTTCCTTCCTTGTTGTCGCGTTCGTTTTATTTAACGCCTCGAAGAACGTCGTTTTATCCCCTTTTTTAAGGGTCACGCGGGAACACGCGGTGAGAAGTTAACGATCGACGGAACGGCGTATCGTTGAAGAATTCATTGGAAAAGGAGTCGGATGGTTTACATCGTGGAAACTTGGAACCGCGGGAAGACAGCCGTTCTCCGGCTTCCGGTCCCGTGTGTTTCGATAAATCTTCTCACGCGTCAGACGCGTATAAACGGCGACGTTTCGTTCACTCGGAGGATAGAAATTTACAGGATTCCATCAGTAGGAACGTAGAATCATCTGGTATAGATTCGTGGAAAAGAAGAATGACTTTCCCCGGTCACGTAGAGAAGGTTCTCTCGTGGGTCTAGACGAGCTCTATCCACCTTGTTTTCTCCTCGCTCCGTCCTTGTCTGTTTCTTCGGCAAGCTGGCAGACCTTGCCAACCGATTGGTTACCAGCTTCTGCTTACGAAACGACAGGGTAACGCGCGCCGCCTAAAGACATCTAAGCCGCAGGGGTTAACCCGGCACCTGGTGCACACTCCCACGAGACACTGCTTGCTATTCGCCCTGCGCGCCTCCACCTCCGACCCTCTCGTCTTACCTTGCCATCCTTTTACATCGTACTGCTCTTACACACACCCCCTCCGAGTGTCTTTTCCATCGCGACGTTTCTTACGCGTCCTCCTAAACAACTCACCTTGCAAACTTTTCTTCTTCTTTTTTCTTTTTCTTTGATTATGAAATTTCGAATTGGCGAATGTGCCTCGGAATCACGGGACTCGAGGATATACCCTGTTTTTCTCGTGTAGAGGGTGACGTGTGTACAGAAGACACATGTTCCGCTTCGTCCGCGCGTGGAAAATGACACCGGCGTCGTGTCAGAATCCAATAAGACGGTTGATGCAACCTGGTCCTGTCATAAAACAAGGCAAACAAATTTCGAGACCTACAACCCCGGATACGATCCCTCCCCCGCGCGGTATAAATCGACGGTAATAAAGTTCTGCCGAGTAAATTAGCAGGAGAGAAAATAGATCTTGCTTTTCTTACTATAATTATGCTGATGTGATTTTACCGAGACATGGAATCTTCGGAAATTAACGACGTTGTTAAAGTTCGGCTAACTCGACGAGAGGATCGATCTTGAATTCATCGCTGATTAATTATCGGTCAGCCTTCAAGGCGGTGCGAAGATTCTCAAAATCGTTCAAGTTTAGTCTCGGAGGGCACTTCGGTGACCCATTCGCGTCGATATACTCTCGTCGTTACCCAACGATATAGTCTGCGAAGTTGAATTGCGTTTAATATTACAGACACAATCAGGATCCAGTCAACATCGTCTCGAGACCGAGCTGTATTAACCCTCTTGCCATCCAGGTGACTCGTATACCTGTGCATCCTCTGATTAAGAATTTCCAACTCGATCATTAGATTAATTAAAAAATTAGCAGAAAGATTTCGGTAACCACGGAAATATCCAGCACGTAATGGATCAAGCAAAAAGCCCTTACGTCGATGAATGTTTGATGGATCCTGGTGTAAGAAGAACGCCTTCTATAGCCGCGTAAATCTTGGAAGGAAATTCGAGAGAACCGGAAGAGAAATGTGTATCGGGGCTACGGTTGGTAGGAGAACACCGCAGGAACATCTCGGCAAGATGGACGATAATCGTGATTTCGATAGTAGAGGCACTCAGCCTTCCACGAAATGCATGCAAACAGACCCCCGATGCACTCTCCATAAAATCCTGTGTTATATGAGATCACTTAGGGCAAGCCCCCTCCTAACGAGCCACACCGTTACCTTACAGTACCGTTTAATCGCTTTCCAGCTAGCTGGAAAACTTGCCGAACTCTTCTTCCTTCGTGTCGTATCTTTAGCGACTTTGTCCTCAGTCCTCTCGAAACATTAATTCGGGGATCTCGAAGCTATTTACCGAAACGTCGAACCGGAAGGGTGTTTTAAAATGCGAGCTACTTTGCCTCGTAAAAGATAACTGCTTCGATCATAAATGTTCATCTCTAAAGATTCGTGAAATTTAACGACTTCTGTTTAACACTTTGACTAATTTTTTTAATCCAATCGTTAAATTTCTTCCGTTTAGTTATTAGGAAGGATTACTTCCGAGACACCGAGTGTTTAGCTTAGAAACAACGAAGCAGCATACCGAAGATAGATAGACTTGGGTTGGCTAACGTGGCTGTGTAACTGGTCTCAATGGGGCTGAAGCATGACCACTTTATTGGTGACCGAGTAGATGGCGGTTAATTTAACGGCTTGGACGTTTAATGATCGATTCGCCAATTTCATGTGCTGCTCTCCCTTCAACGACAGCTTACCCACAATTTGTAAATTAATACCACTACGATTAAACAAACGATCGGGGCTTAGTTTCAGAATTAGCAAATTATTTCTATTTGTTTTCCGACTCCCGTTGGTCAATCGTCAGGGGAAAATTTTCAAGAAAAGCAGGATGAGATAGGATGTTTTACAGTAAAGGTGTGCGAGTACTCGATTTATTCGAGTCGAACAATGATCGGTCGGTTGAGCCGAGCCGAGCACTTGAATTTGCCGAATTACTCGAAATCGACGAATCGTTTGAAACAAAATCGAGCTACTCGAATATTTGAGCTGAAAATTCATCTTCAAGTAAATCGAAGTTTTACGACGGCTCGAATATTCGAGTAGTTCGATTTTCTTGAATAGCTCGCTTTTGATTCAAATAGTCCGTCGATTTCGAGTAATTCGGCAAATTCAAGCGCTCGATTCGGCTCGAACAAAGCGAGTTCAGCTCGGTTTGTAAATTACGAGTACTCGAATTTCGAGTAGAACAATGATCGGTCGGTCGAGCCGAGCCGAGCGCTTGAATTTGCCGAATTACTCGAAATCGACGAACCGTTTGAAACAAAAGCGAGCTACTCGAATATTCGAACTGAAAATTCATCTTCAAGTAAATCGAAGTTTTACGACGGCTCGAATATTCGAATAGTTCGATTTTGTTTCCAACAGTTCGTCGATTTCGAGTAATTTGGCAAATTCAATCGCTCGACTCGGCTCGAACAATCGTAGTGAGTTCAGGTCGGCTTGTAAATTACGACTATTCGATTTATTCGAGTACTCGTAACAATGATCGGTCGGTCGAGCCGAGTCGAGCGCTTGAATTTTCCGAATTACTCGAAATCGACGAACCGTTTGAAATAAAAGCGAGCTACTCGAATATTCGAGCTGAAAATTCATCTTCAAGTAAATCGAAGTTTTACGATGGCTCGAAGATTCGAGTAGCTCGCTTTTGTTTCAAACAATTCATCGATTTCGAGTAATTCGGCAAATTCGACCGGTCATTGTTCGACTCGAAATTCGAGTACTCGCACACCTCTATTTTACAGGGTACAAGAAAATGAAGTTTGTATAGCATGTAGTTGGTTTTTTGGGTCGGTGAAATTAATTCACCGGGATGAGCGTAGGAAGGGAAAGGCAGTTCGCGTCCCAGGGGAACTATTCGCGCGTCCTTCGGGGTATCAATTGGCGTGCTCGTCCAGGTCGACAGCTGCGATAGTGAGACGCATTGTCCAGCGCTTGGTGCGGTCAGTTCCTTAATATTGAATAAGACCGACCCAGCTACCGCTTCAATAGCGGCGAAATATCGACGGCCGCGTCGCACAGTTCTTTGGACAAAACCAGGAACCAAGCGAATAGAGCGAACCGGAGTTTAAAAAAAAAACAGATCCTTTGATGTTTTATACTTGCAATACAAAAAAAATAGAAAATTACAATCTTATAAGTAGATATTAATTAGCAGTATAATATTAATCATTTCCAAAGAAGAGTGTAATTAGTTCGATGCTTCTAATTTAATGTCTGAGCTTCACCCCTTGCTTTCACGGGAATAAGGGCGCACCCTCGAGGACGATAAATATGTCGGTAGCCGTACATAATTACCGTCTTTCCTATGAATTTGGAAATTTAATCCTGATTCGGCTTGACGATACATTCGAAGCAATCGTTCTCAGAGGAATTCCATCAGAAATCGGACCTCGAAGAATGTCCTCAAGGTATCGACCACCGGTCAGGCTCAGATTTTCTTTCGGCAAATTAAATTTTCCGACTCGCGAGACACGATTGTTCGGTGACAGGAAAATGCCTCGTCGTAAATCATAATCAATCGCGTGTCGACGATCGTTCGTTTTGGACAGATCGTTTTTTTTCCCCCTTCGTTCCCTCTCGATTCTTCTTCAACGTCCACCGAACTTGGCTCCGCTTCGTTTCCCTTCTAATTGGCTGCACTGAAACATCGCTCGCCGGTAGAAGCTTGAGAGTCGTACGTTTTAAAGAAATCCCAAGATCCATGGAGATCCGTCTGCTGATTCGGCATTGCGAAAAATAGCGGAGATTAACGCGATACATTCGCAAGGATCTCTCACATAAATTCTTATAAAGACGCGAGCCTGTAAGCTGGATCCTCGGGCAAGAAAAATCAACGACCGTCTGCAGCCGTGTTTCATCCGATCGAATCCACATCGATGATGCATCGGTTGATCCTGAAATCTCCTCTTCGTATGTTTAGCTACCCGAGTAATTTCTGTTTACCGAGTATCTATATTTTTAACCAGAATAGGAAATAAAAGACGGTCAAAGGAATATCCTCTGTCTCTATTGACGAAAACGCAGCCGTGGTACTCGGGGTATTTGGCGGAGTGGTTTTCGAAGACGAGCGTACGCGACTCCTCGCAGACACTCTTAAATTTGTGTCCCATTGTCGTGCAGGACGAAAAGGAAGACGGAAGTCGCTCACTTGGCAGAAGTAGCGATACCGTGTATTATGGCGGTTCGCTAGTCGACGATGGGGGATGAGGGAAAAGACAGAGAGAGATATAGGGGTGAAAGAGAACGATTCCTGTATACACGAGAGGGAGGCTCGACTTTGGCGAAACCAGAATCGGCCATTGTTCGTTACGAGTGGCTATCTCGCTGGACATTTCCGTACCCGAGTAGGTACATACTCTGGCCACTGTGGCCTACCAGATATTTCGATGTCGTGCTCGAAACTCCCATCGAATATCATTGTCGTGTGTTCGACTTCTCGATGTCGGTCGCTGGGCTACGAATTTACCGTTCAAACCTGTACCCACACTGCCCACCGGTCAAACGATTTGCTCGCTTCTTTTTTTTATTAAATCGTAAATCAAATAGACATCGACCAGAGGAAATATCTGGGATCTGCTGTCCCATATTTCCTTCTAAAACCAACGTATCAACCCTTGATGGGTTAATCAAAATATATTCCTACGATTCACCGATGGAATATTACGTATCGAATTAAGATGGTGTGTGTACAACAATCATTTCTACGGTTGATGGAGCGGAGATAGCGAGAACAATTTTACCGACGTGTAGGTTCCTGATGGAACGATTTCATTAAATTATTCCCCGGGGAAATGTGATTGGAATAAAAAGGAAACGTAGGTTTACAGCGGTTATCGGAAAGGTGTAATTTCACGTGGAAGATGTTCGATCAATGTTTATTGCATTTACGCGGTTGTTCCGATGAAAAATTTGTTGGCTTGGCGCACACAACTATAACGCATTTCCGGGCGAGCATACGGCGGTTAGCGCGGCTTACCAGCTATTGCTAAATCGTGCTCGAAATTCCCGTAGCACGTCATTATGGAATTCAGCCGGCCAACAATGACCCATTTGTCGATTGAAAAAGAAATTTATCCTTCCGTGAAACTTCCCTCGTCCCTTGACAGTACGCTAAACGTTCCTGGAATCTTTTAAATATACTAAACGTAATCACGGTGGAAACTAATTAGGTTTCGGGTGATTGGATTACATATTAAATGTACGGGTACATATTTCATACCGTCGCCACTGGGTGTAATATGACGCGTTGTAGCGGCAATTATTAAGCACCTAATCATTCAACTTTAGAAATTAGAAATCAGAAAAATCGGAGTTAATTAACAAATACCTATGAAAAACGTGTAAGATAAATTAGTGGGAAAGATACGATTGGTTCGGATCGTTAGCCGAATCCTTGGTAATTAAGGAGGTCGACGGCTGTCCAGGATGGACGTCGGACGAGCACGGACAGGGCGTGGTTGCAGTAAACGTCATCGGCAGGACACTAGACGTCATGGGCCACACGAGTATCACATACGCGTCACATTTGCATGAGCCTGTATACGCACACTATGGTCAGCTAGGAACAACGGATGCACATTGCGACGCAATGTGTTACCCTGCCCGTCGAGTGTCCGCACTAGGACTCTTGCACAGAATTTTGGACGGTACTCAATGTTCCATTTGCGATCGCTTGCTGGCCGCGGTCGGATCCGCGAAACATCGCGATAAGGCTGGCTCATTATTCATCTTGCGACTGGTGATTTTAGGGTAACCGGATGTTTCGTGCTCGGAGGAATTTCGTCGAATTCCAACGCGCATAGTTCGAGTAGAGATTCTCTGTAAGAATACAGTCCTTCCCGATTTTTTACACGACGATCGATGCGAAGGCATTAATAGCCGTTGTGCCGATGCGAGGTCGATCGTTATTAATTCAACGTCTCCGTGAATACTTTATGGAAAGAGCTTGCCGATGAATATCCGCGTTAGAGATCGCCTACTCGATCGTTCGATGGATTATCATTGCCGATTTTAATGGAAGTATCCCATTTCTCTGTTCCCATGAAATTACGACACGATATCGACGTCGCGACACCGATAGAACGAATAATCATTTATTAATTGGCAGGTTTAAAGCGGAAAGGAAGCACTTTAATCTCCGTCTCCGGGTATGGTCGCTTATTTCTGACGAGAGACACGTCACGAAACGACCGATAATCTAGTTGCCGAGTAAGCGGCAATAACCAGCGGGGAATCGAGGGAGAAAATATCGCGTTCCGCGTCAGAGATATAGTCTTTCAGAGTTGCCACCCAATAATACTTACTGCTCGACGGTAAATCTTCGTTAATTCGTCGATCCCCACCTCTTACCCGTTCTCCTGTGTCCGTGGTACAAAGGCAGGCGTTATTCCGACCGGGCAAGATCGTCCATGAAGCTGCCGCTCCATTCTAACCATTCCATGCCACAGGAATGTCAATACTACCCCTCCCGTGCAATCGTGAAACCCCCCTTCGCCACCCGTTCCCTGCCAACCCCCCTCACCCCCTATCTAGTCGCATTGACGTATCCGTTCTCGTCGAAGTCATCCGGAACCGCTCAACCTGACCCCTTTCTTCCCGAAGCAGCCGGCCAGAACACGGGAACGCGAGGATACCCCGCCAGGCCTGCTCGATAACCCCAAGTACCTCGTCGCGATGCAAGGACAATTCCAGCCGATAGAGGGGGAGAGTCGATGACACGAAATCGCGAGTACTCGCCATTGTTTTCGCTAGAGGACAAGGAGAAAACTGTGCTTGGTTACCACCACCATCACCGTCATCATCCCTCTGGCTCGGTGGCCGGGGCCTCTTGGTATCGGTTACGCGTCGCGCAGGGTACCGTTACGGTAGGGGTGAGAAACGTAGAAAAAAAGAGAAACAGAAGAGAAAAACGTCGCGACGGTGGTGGGAGGAGATTGAGAGAGGGAGAGAGAGAGAGAGAGAGAAAGAAAGAGTCGCGCGGTAGGCTGACTTTTTAATATCCAGGGATGATCTGTAGCTGCGGGATGCTGCGTCAGCCGCTGTCATTGTTATATGCCCGGACCTCTTCAGCATAATGACAATTTCTCTGGTTTTATTCTCCGCTAGGCACTGCCTTTTTCCCGCCCGTTTCCGTCTCGCGTATTACCGTGCCCTCCTACGCTCCCTCCCATTCTATCTCTCTCTCCTCGTCGTTTTCCTGCCGGGACCCCCTCTTTTTTTTTCCCCTCCTTCCAACCACCGCCGGGGCTCCCTTCTCGGTTTTCTAGCTGGTCTCCAGCCGACTCTTCGCGTTCCATTCCGTTTCGTTTCGTTCCGTTCCGTTTGTCTACGCCGCGCCTACATCCGTCGACCAACCCGCGTGTCCATCCATCGACGATTACCGCTCGCAGAGTCCTCCTCGTCGTTTCGACGGCGTTTTTGTCCATGACAATTGCTCGGAAAGTGGTCGTCGTCTACCCTTTCCACCGTTGAACCGACGCGAGGCCTTCAGCGTCTCGTTTCGGCGGCAACCGATGCTCCTGTCTGCGTTTCTTCCACGGGAAAAGTGAAACGGTCGGTTCCCAAGAAGAAGGCGGCGACTCGGTCCCCGAAGGTCTGGCAAAAACGAATATAGATACCGCTCCGGAGAACACGGACCACAGCGTACGTGTGGACGCAAGGACCGAAAGAAGGACGGAGGAATAAAGGAAAAGTGTGGGGCGTAAAAAGTCGCGATCACCCTGGAAGTCATAACAGAGATAGACGCGCATCAGAGCAATCCCTCATGCAGTCTCTATACGCCGCTGCTCGCGTGGGTGTATATCGCGGTTCCGTGTATTTGTTTGTACGCCAGCCGCCGGTTCCAGCCCCCACGGGAGCGGGTAATAGATTTATTGGACACCCGGTACACGGGATATAGATATGGATGTTATAGACGCTCGAGTTAGAGATACAACAACCCCCGCCGCGTTAGCCGAGCCGCTGCCAGTGCCACCCCTGGCAAATACGAATGGCGCGTCTCCTAACTTTAGAAAATCTACACCCTGCCCTCCTCTTTCCTTCCCTCTTCTACCATCTTGCCTTTTCTTTTCTTAACTTGCCTTTCTTCGGATCGCGCGCGACGAGTCGAAACTGGAATTGAAAATAATTGCCATCTCGTTGGGAGGAAGGAAGAAGATGAAGAGACACACACTCGGTCGATGTGTCGACTAAACGTTCCACTGTACCGTACGGTTCGTTTCGGAAATTAGAAACGTGTTATCTGTGTTTCTCGTCTGCCGTATCGTTCTTCTCGTAACCATGGCCAGCAGCTCGCGCGAGGCGCGTAATAGCTTTGAGCTGTAATCAAATATGAATCTTCGTTACGGACGTCGCCTACCGCTTTTAATCAGACATTCTGGGCTACGCAGTTAATTTAACGGTCGATGCGGTAACGACGTTTCGTGTAGTTATTAGGTTGTTGCATATCGAATTGATATTCCATAAGTGCCACTTTATAACACTCTTGTGTCATCGAATCGTAAGGTCATCTGCGAAGCCTCGAGTCTCCATTCGGGCAAAACTCATTCGCCTTCTTCTTCAAGACATGGGGGGCATTCTGTGCGAAATCGGATACGTTTCGGAGCACCATGTCGGATATGTTGTAGCTTTTAGCGATATATAAACGTATCTCGAAGGATTTTTAAAAATTTTTCAAATTGTTGATTTTACAGCCGTTTGAATTAATATTTCCCTACTATTATAAAATTACATTTGTTTAAAACAATGGTAAAATAAGCGGTGAAAAACTTATTAAAATTAAATCAAGGCAAGGAATCTCAATCCTGATGCACCCTCGTAATATATTAGGACTTCTGGACAAAGACTTTATTATTACACGTGTTCGCACAAAAAGCAGAAGTAAAAAGTAGATGTCGTTCATTAGTTCGAGCAGTCGTTACAATTTTCCAACAAAACTTTTTTTGAAACTGAAATAATTTTGATTACCCCCATGTCTCTGCTTTAAGTACGTAAACGCTCATTTCTATCAGTTTGTTAGTTCTGCAGTTATAATTTATTGAAAAAATGCGAGCAGTATATTTCAAACAGCTGTAAAATCAACAATTGGAAAAATTTTTAAAAATCCTTCGAGATACGTTTATATATCACTAATAGCTACAACATATCTAAATTTCAGCAAAATCCGACATGTACCCGATTTCCCATGGAATGCCCCCCATTGTCATTGACTGAGACCTTCGTTCTTTCGCTTTTTCATCCTCGGCGACCTGTCGAGCATGAAATTACGCGCGCAGAGAAGAAGGTAAGCTCGAACGACGAAAATATTCCGACGAATCCATCCCTTTCTTCTTCCGCGAGCCTATTGCACGCTCTGCGGTTCTATGCACCTCCGCCTCCCACGCGGATACTTAGCTTCGAGACGACTCTTATTTACGTAGAACCGTTGCCGAACACGTTAGCCAGGCGTTTCCATACGTACGTAGATACATGCGTGTGCATGTGTGCGAAGTTTGGCGGCGAGGGTAGGGGGAGAGAGTGGTCCGTTGAAAGGGCTGGTTTTGATTAGCTCTGTAGACAATACCCACTCTCTGATACCGCTGTGATTCTCTCTCTCTCTCTCTTTCTCCTAGTCTACCCATCTCCACCCAGCGTAGTACACCCTCAACCCTTCGCCCGCCCCCTCCCCTCATCAGCCAGCGGCTCTCCTCGGTTTCGCCTTCGCCGCAGCGAACGCAGCAGCCACTTTGTATGCCGACTGTTTTGTGTCTGACGAACAATAGGCCTGCACCCACTGACAGTGTACCACCACCAACAACCGCGCAACCTATCGTCATCGTTCTGTGCACCATTGCCGGGATAGTTTCTCACTAACACCGTCGAACATCGCCGCGGTCGCTGGCTCGTCGCTGCGGTATTAAATAGCTCGCGTGGCGGACGCGTGCATCCAGATAACTTTCCCGTCCCTCTAAGTAACGACGTTTCGAACTGTGAAACACCATCGCGTCGAGTTCTTGAACTCGTTTCACCCCACCAGTTGCGTGGCTGGCCGACCGATTTTCGATACCTAACCGCCTGCACCTGCACTCCAATCAGACTGTGTATATAGTCAAATGAACGTTAACCCTTGTTTCCCAACCGTTCTGTTCGACTCCTTGCGTTCAATCGAGAATCTAGGATCTTCCTTCTTCGACGTTTAATCTCACGATTTAATGTAATTGCCGGGGCGGTGATTATTGTAAGCGTGAACAGGTAGGGGAGACCGGGTATGGTTGTCACAGTTGTTATAAAAAAGAAATTAAACAATAGAAATGTACTTATAACCCATGGCAACGCGTGGATATATTGTCGCCTCTCCCCCGCGAGTTCGCTGTAGATTGGTATCAAGACACGACGGGTTATTGTTAGGTTTGATACACTAGAAGTAGATTTTTGCAATATCTTTTCCATTAGGTAAGTATATTGGTTTCTTAGTATCGACTATAACGGTTTTAAAATCTGATAGTTTAGAGATTTATCTAACTTATTATAATGATCTTTTTGCATTTTTCGAAATTCCTAGTAAATGAGTGGATAGTTTAAATTATTTAACGGTGTGGGTCAAGTTTTCACCGAACATTTGGGATTATTTATCACATGTATTCAGATGATTCTAATTAGCGATAAGACTTAATGATCTTGAATAATTGATAAATTTGCTGGAACTACTTTTCATTTATTTTTAATGATTTAAAATTCCTAATTTTATTATAAATATTTTAAAATATAATTAGGATTCATAATCAACACTAAGAGTTACATTTTTAATTTTTTGTTCTTATATATTTCCAATCGTAAGTTTAATTTTGTGTTCAAGACTGTATAGTTTCTTAGTTCCATTTTGTGTTCGAATTTCAGAATGAAACTTTAAATATGAGATTTTTCTAACGTATGTGATAACATTAATAATAAAATTGTTACTTTTTCTTAATAAATTTAGCTAATTAAATATGTGACACCCAACCCAAGCTCGGGGTACATTGTCACAAAATAATTACTACAGATAATAAGAATTAACTCACAATCTTATTGATAATATTCACAAAACTAATTTTTATTATAAACTTAGCCGTACCTAGTTTATATTAAACCATGTCTGAACGAACCTCCCTGCAACTATAACCTGTAAAAAATAAAAAAATAAAAATGTGACAACCATACCCGGTCTCCCCTAACTCGTAACTCAATGAATAGCATAGTTAACAAATGACACGGGTGACGGTGAACATAGTTGACGAGTCGATACGTTAATGCTTCGTTATGTATATTAAACTAGTTAGCAGAACTATTTCCGGATACCCAAACTCTGGTTTTGGTCGTAAACTATCGATGAGCCAGCGAACAGCAAGGTATCCGTTCAGTTACTCTTTAACCGACAGGAGTTTGCTTTAATTCGTAGGAAATTCGTAGGAAATCATCTCGGGACCATTTTACCGAGGGGGGGGCGACGTAAACGCGTAACAAAGCACGGAGACGTAGATATCGCTTTGGTCTTGGAGATTTAATCGCTCACAATGGCAGACGATGCTGTTGCGGTATTGTCACCGTTGTCGCTGGCAGACAAACCTAGGCAGGGGTAGCGAAACTTAGTTACTCGATAGAGCACACGCGTACGGGAAACGCGTTATACTCTTGTTGGCATGAGTGACGATGTGACATCGCGACTATCTTTGCGCTTCTCGCGAGAACATCTAATTCGCTTATGGTTCTGCTCCCCGTGAGATAGCTGGCAATCTGTTGTATAATACACGCTCGTACGTTCGAACAAGTTTCATTGCGTCGAGCTGGTAATTGAATAGAACCGGGCAAGTTCTACCGCCTGACAAAAATCGGCTTTATCGCATTGTGCGCGCCGCTCGCTGTGGTTGCTGTCTCGAATGGGTCGAACGCAGATAGCGTGGAAACTCTAATCTCCCTTTGCTCGAAACTTTTTTGCCTGTCCCAGTTTAGCGAAAAGTGCTGGACGTGTACGTGGATTGTTTCAAATTTTACCATTCTATGCTGGTTATCTACAAATTGAACTTTTTCTTTTTGAATCAATGGTATCGCGGCATCGTTAAGGTAATTTCCCATGGCCCCGGTGCGACAATACCAAAGGCGCCCGCATACAATGCGGTAACCGGAGCTGGTAACGTTTCGATGGCGATAGCTGCTGTGTAGCTGTCACTCATCGATCATGGAGGACGTAATTGATTCTCTATCGAGAGGGATTCTGTTCGCCAGAGTCCTCCGCGGTAATTAAGACAAATCGAAAGAAAAGTCAGAGTATCCGCTCGATAAAAGGCGCAGTCATCGAGATCTCTTTAGCAGAAGGCAAAGGCAATCAGAAAACTTGTATCTGCTTGTCTATCACACACGTCCCTTCGTTTCGTCGTCCGATATTAGCCGATCAATTTCCATGCGATCCAACACGTTTACCGCTTTTCATTCGTTCGCAGCCTCTCCGCGTTACCTCGATCCGACTAGGGAGGGAAAAAGAGAACATGGAGCGAAAAAAAAAGGCCAGAGGGAGGAACAGAGAAAACAGAAGCATCGGTTCGTGTAGCCGGTCTCGATTGGAAATTATTCCCTTTCATCCTTTCACGGGGTGAAAGAGTAAGAAGGAAAAGCGACGCATTTCGACGTTATCCAACTGCCCCTCGAACACCCCCCTTTTTATTTTTAATACTTTCGCATCTTCGACCTACGCTCCTGAATTTCGTTACCGCGAGCGTAACCAGCCACGACCGTCAAGGTTTATTATCGATACGAATTTAATTAAAAAATGTTCCTTCTCGGGAAACCGCGTAAATATTAGCCAACATTCCGCGGTTAATTTCCTTGACGTGCCGCGAACGTTGTTGCCAGGCTATTATCGCTAAAAAAAAGAAGAGGAGACTCGGCTCGGATAATTGCAGCGGGTAAATTAAAAATTTTGCACCGTCACATCCCAAGGCTGGGTATAATGAAGCTGCACCGGGGTCGCCCGTGACACGACAAATAAACTTCCTTCCACTGGTGTCCAGCATCTCGTAATGCAGGCGAGCGTTCGTTTCACTTGAACCACGGGAAGAATGCGTTACGCGTTGGTCGCGCACGCCTGCGATAGCACCCTAAACCGAACAGAGACTCCCTTAGCTACCTCCCCGAAAAGCGTTCCGTGCGTGCCTCTGCCTCCTAAGCGACCGCTTTATTACGCTCGAAATTCGGAACGCGCGCCTTTTTGCTTTACGCAACGCTCGCGGGAAAAAGAAGACGCCCCTACGGATCGTTTGCTCAGCCGATGGGTTTCTGATATATTTCCATCTTTCGATATAAAGAAAGATTTATGATTTAAATTTTGATTTATTAATAAAACACATTATTTGTTTGAAAAGTACGAATGTTTTTATTTCAATATAAAGTACAAACATGGAGGTTATGTATGGAACACAATATCCGATAAATGGCCGCCTCGTCCCTGTTTGCAAACGTTCACGCTTTTGTCGAAATTTTCAATAACATTTTGGCATAATTGCGGACTAATTTCATTAATGGTACGTCCAATTGCTTCCTTGAGCTCTGGAATGGTCTGTGGATTATTGGCATACACTTTTCCTTTCAAAAAGCCCCAAAGAAAGAAGTCAAGTGGCGTCAAATCGCACGACCGTGGTAGCCAATTAATATCGCCGTGCGGACTTTTCGAACAGTCTCTGCAAAATTTTCACCATTTTTGTAGTGAATTTTCACAATTTCTATGCGTTGCTCAATCGTGTAACTCTGCATGACTAAACCTCAATACTTCCTGATACCAATTGTCAAAGATTAGTACTCTATGTTCACCACAACAAAAATGGTGCGAAATTTAAAATGTCAGGCCATTTTGAGACACCCTTTATTTGCTAGAGCCTGATGGAATAAAAATATTCGCGGACGATCCTTGAATCGCTCGCGTTTCCTCGAAATCGAATTTTTAGAATTCGGACATTCGAAGTCTATTCGTTTTTCGGAAGCAACAAGTATTTACAAACTATTTCCAACGCATCTACGAAATAACGAGTTGCTGCAGCTAGCGCGACGTACAAACGAGGATTAAATAGGCGTCAGGGAGACTGGTCGGGGGGGGAGGGGGTAGATTGGCGCGATGGTATTGGATTTGTTCGCAGGGCCGTTCTCTGCGGCGACGAGAGGAAATCTGACTTGGCGTGGAATTTTTTAATTAGCAAAAGCAAAATCCGATGCCAGGATGGGCCGATATAGGCACGTTACGGTCGCCGGATGAAGTCATCGACGTGCACGCTCACCCCCTTCTAATCGACAACTCCCGTCGGACGTCCAATAATTGTCCAACGATCGATTTAACGATGCGTAACGTTTATTATTGATATACTTCGTTAGTTGGTGCGTGTCCAGAGACTGTGCTTCAAATCCGACTTTGCGTGTTACCCACCGATCGGACGAGCAATAGTTACAGTTATCGCTCGTATAGCAGGTGGAAACGTAAAAGTGGAATTCTCGTATGTCCACCTACTCACGGGTTGGACAACTCGAGATGCGAATGTTCCTTCGGCTAAAAGTTTTCACGAATTACGATTCTTCGATTCACCGAACGATGGGGATGATACACGGAAGGAAGGATTAAACGAGAACCAAAATCATTTGATGGAATAATTCTGTGAATCTGCGGAATTGCATGATTGGAGCGGAACATTGAAATTCCGATACCGTTATCTAGTGTGTAGGTACGCTAGATTAAATCAACGAGAAATACTCCTGTCGATACGCGAACGATCGTGGGCCTTCAAAAATTAATTATGAGACGGGAGATATCATAGTACCATCGATCCATCGTTATGCCATTCGTTTCTTCTTCATTTTATTTTTCGTTCCTGCAAAAAGCATACCATTACCTTTTTATCTGTTCGCTACATTAACGAGATGAAATGTTGAAAATTTTTCACTTTCCCTCGGTGCATCAGCGTTTTCGAAATACTGCATCGATCAATTTTACCGGGAAGATGCATCGCGTACGAGAAACGAGGGATGCGGTAAACTTGGAAACGTCGAACCACGCGGGACGTTTTCATCTTGTATCTTTATCCTTTCGGAAGCACCCCAACGACGCTGCTGTCCATGCCTATGGGATGAGACGAGGGTGGCGCCACGCGTAATGGGGTTATGACAGCGTTAAAAACCACCCTTATCCGGGTATAATGTCATCCGCGATCGCGATAAAGCTTCCGCTCTTCCCTTAAACGACTGCGACACCGGAATTTCTAACGTTTTCTCTCGCTGTATTCATTTTTTATCAGCCACCTAACATTATCGCGTCATAGTTTTCCAAGCGCGGTTGCACCACGCGCAACGTCCCTCGATTCTCCTTCGAAACGTTACACGGCACGAGAGAGACGTTCGTTTAAAGACACGAAACGTTCTCGCCGCTTTAATCAGTAGATTATACCGGAAGTCGGTGCGCTGGGATTTAATGAAATTTTCTCGCTATAAACAACCGCTCCGCGCGTTCTTCTTTCGATGCGAAACATCAGCGTCGATTAAAACGATCAAAGTCTAGCCAGACGTCGCGCCGTGGCGGTGGGGAATCGTCCGATGATCTTTGCGGCCGAAATGTTTGACCAACGAAAGGACGATGGAAGGAAAAGGCAGCGTCTGCGTGCCGGCTGATAGAACGTTACCCATCTCTCGCGACGCGAATCATTCACGCGAGGCGCGCATAAGCACGTAAGTCCATACTTGGCCGCGTGCTTTCGTACGAATACGAAGTCCATAATGCGTGCGTGTGCGGGATAGGACCGCACGCGCGAGTAAGGGGAGTGGTGGGGTTTGTATTCACCCCTTCTACATCCGTGGCAACACTGTGATGGTCCATGGGCGCAGCGATCAATGCCACCGTCGGGTACTCTATGCTTCATCCCCCACCGATGCATACGTCTCCATGACGACAGCATCCCTACAACCCCCACCGAATCGGAGCCAGCTAGTCCGGTGGGGAGGTTTCGAGAGCCGCGAAAGGGGTGACACGAGCACCCCTATCGTCGCCGGAGCAAGGAATTCCTAGGGTGCGCGAGAGACGACCAGGGGATTTTCACCCTCTACCCTCCGCCCTTCGTCTCTCTCACTCTCTTTCTCAACCCCTCTCCTTATCCAAACCTTCCGTCCTTCTGCGTCTTTCCTCTCGCTCGATCCTCCTCGACCATCTGGCCGTACGCGTTTCTCCTTCGTCCCTGTCCTTTTCTCGTCACCGTGTGCACCCGAGGGTCAGGTGGGTCACTCCAGGTGGCTCGGCCCTGACACGATATCGTCGACACGATTTCTCGATCCTCGATTAGATTATCACGATCAGCCTGACAGGAGAATTCGACGGGGAAGGGTCACGGTTCTGCGGTTTTTCCTCGAGTGACCGGGAAACTTTTCCGTGTCGTACTTTAGGATACTATGGTCGGCAAAAATCCGCAACGGAATGAATGGTTGCGCGACCGGTGGAAAGGAGGGTGCACGAGAGGGAATTCGATTCGCCTGGAAATCGAGTTACCAGGCCTGTTGGAGATAATGATATTTATGCGCGTCAAGCGTATGATCCGTGGCATGCCGCATATGGATCGCGCATATGCTTCGCGGAGAGGTTTCCGAGCGGGCAAAAACACCGCCAACTACGAAAACGTGTCGCTCGTTCTCCTCGTGAGAACCCACGCTCTCGTACCACGACGAAATACGTGGGCAGAGATTTGGAGATTTCGAAGGACGATGATTCAGCGGCTTCTTTTTCAACGAATCGAAGAGAAATTCGAAACATTGAAATTTTATGCACTCGCGTGGGTGGCGCCGCGTGTAAGGGATGCTACGATGAAAGAGAAGAGACAGCAACGGGACACGAATGCAAGTCGGGTTATTTTTCTGCCATTGTTCCTTGTTCCTTTATTACGAGACGCTTTGTGCTCCTCTGCTTTTTGATTCGAGCCGTGTACACGCGTACCTTTCTACCGGGACAAAACGCGACTGCACGTAATCTTAACTGAAACAACGATATCATTATTCCTCCTCGCGTTTAATCGAGCTCCCTTTACGCGTACCTTGTTATCCTGCAATAACGACTCGCGATCCTTCCTTTTAATTGTAACAATCTTTAGAAACTCGGGTACTAATGCTATTCTGTTTAACAATCCCCCGCGTAGATTTACATAGAAAATGATTAAAAAATATTTTCTATCCTTCTTAATTTCAGACGTTCCGGCGAGTACGGTGTCGCAGGAAGATTAAACGTCGCGGTGAAACGACGCTCGATTCGCGCGAACTAGCCGTTTTCTCTCTCGTCGCTGCGCTTTTCAATGAAACGCGAGCCCGCGACCGCGTAAATATTTATCGCGAATAATCCGAGCGTGCGGCGGGTCTCTTCACCGTCGCGCACGAAACACGCACAGCCAGCCGTTCTCCTTCGTTCATCTTCAAACTTCATCCTCTCTTTTCTGCACGCCCCGTAGCCCCGGCCTGACCCTGAGGGACATTCCTGGCATGACGCGTAAGGTTTGTCCTAGCTAGAGAGACGAGCGCATCCAGACGGGCAGAGAAAAGCTTAGGCCGGTGAGCCACGGGGTTTTGAGCACGAAGTTTACACATTGTCATTTGGGACACGAGCAGACGGGGCGAGGGGTGCGACGGATGGAAAGAGAGGAACAATGTGAAAAAGGGAGAGATTGCCGGTGGCTGGCTGGCGATGGAGAAACGGAGCGCGAGATATTCTCTGGATGGAAAATGTACGCGGATGTGGAGACAGAGAGGGTTAAACGAACGGGGAGAGGGTGAATTTCGGTACGGAGGGATGAAGGAGAGAGAGACAGGGTGACACGGTAGTCCTTGGTGGACCACTAGGATTCATCCCCACGTAGCCAGCGTGTACCGTGCAGGGGTTGCATCGATGGTGGGGATATTCAGGGGAAGGTTAGAGGGGTGGGGGTGCTATATAAGGCCGGCGCGAGGGGGGGAGAGCTCAGTTCGTCCAAGAGAAGCGTATCGGTTACGTCGTTGCGGCGACTTTGTTCACGAGGAATCCCCATGGAACACGGGACTCGTCCTCGCAAACGACACCGTGCTTCACCCAACGAGAACGAGGAGCTTCGAAGACCACGCCAACCGTACTGAAACGGAACGCTCGCCCTAGGATTCTGGGTGTTTTTCATCCCCCTTTTGGAACAAACTACCCAGCGTGACGAGCTGACACGGTAAGTACATCATCCGCAGCTATATTGCATAACCTTGAAACGTGCTCTTCCTGGACGGAAAACGTACTTTGGGGTCGAGGTTGAAACGCGATTTAGGGGAAAAGCAAGGGTTCACGGTTCGTTTTGTCGAAGTTTTAGTTATCGATTGATCGATCGAGCCACCGGTTTCTCGAGCACAGTGTACGCCGACACATTGTAACCCTTTACCTGTGTACGACGTTAATGACAAAAGTGTAATTAAGTTAATTTCTATCGGTCGATTTTTTTTTGGAAATCCTCAATTTTTTATAAGTTTCAAGTGGAATTTAAATTTCAAGGCAAAGGGTTAATCTCCGATTCCCGCAAAGTTTCCGTCTCGCATCAGGTTTCTCGTCTTTCTCGAGGAAACCGAAGTAATTTTCGATGAAAAATAAGAACGTGTCGCGATGTTTGATTTAGAATCTCGCTTGGAATTGAAACGGAGAACGCGATAACGATCTCGATACTGTGGCCGGGAAAACAGCGTTTCTCGTTTGATAAAAGACGTCTCTAAATTCGTTGTCCATTCAGAGCATGGTTTCAATAATTCATGAATTATTAATCCAATCAGAGAGGAACGTTGATATAATAAGAATGATAACATCACGCGCTAATTTTGGTTGAATCGAGCTGATTTTAATTGTATCATTTAATCGTACGTCGACCTGTCTCTGATTAACTAGCGAGAAATAATTTGCGTGGGAGTAATTTATTAATAGTACTAATATATATAACGGGCGACGAGCGCACGCGCGACGATATTTGCCCGTCAAGTTTAGTGACATTAAAGCCAATAATAGCTTCCAATATATTTGATTCGCGAGTAAAATTGGAAAACTGGTATTGAAATTAACGTTGTCGTCGAGAGCCATCGAACTGCTGTGCAATTTGCTTCCAGTTTATTGCATCGTTTTGCCGTTTTTCCGTTGAAGAAATTAAACATCGCCTAATTTATTGGAGCATTGTTCCTTGAATTGAAATTCTACTTTACGATATATTAAAAATTACCATTTGGATATTATAAAATTCGAAGAAGCTTTGGGTAATTATGATCTACTCGTGATTTTTGATGGACGAATATCGAACCGAGTGACGGTAAAGAAAATGATAGTCGGGGAAAAGAGGATTTCTCGTGTCTTGTGGGATAACAACTGGTCATTAAATAAGCAGCAATGCGCGTATTCGTCGGTCGGAAGAGCAGGATTAACCCGCGCTAGTTCCACCAGCGATATAATATTTGCCAGCTGCGACAGGAAGTCGGGTAAATGAATATTTTCACCGAATGAAATTGTCTGGCGTACGAACGCGACATCCGTTAACCAGAGACTTTTCGTTCCTCTCGTTCGATCCACCGCAACATTAATCCATCAACGTGTACCAAGAAATTATTAATTAATCGTGACGAACTCCTGACGCACCTTACAGTTCGAATGTGACAAAACTGAACCGTGCCTGTATTATATTTTAATTTGAAGTGCAATTTCAATTAGAATTTGCATAACCAAGAATTTCTAAATACAATTTCGTTTCTCTGGTCGTTCGATCCACCACAATATTAATCCATAAACAAGTACCAAGAAATTTTTAATTAATCGTGAAGCACCTTACAGTTCAAATGTGACAAAACTGAACCGTGCCAGTATTATATTTGAATTTGAAGTGCAATTTCAATTAGAATTTGCATAATTAAGAATCTCTAAATACAATTTCGTTCTTCTCATCGTTCGATCCACCACAATATTAATCCCTAAATATGTACCAAGAAATTTTTAATTAATCGTGAAGCACCTTACAGTTCAAATGTGACAAAACTGAACCGTGCCTGTATTATATTTGAATTTGAAGTGCAATTTCAATTAGAATTTGCATAATTAAGAATCTCTAAATACAATTTCGTTCTTCTCATCGTTCGATCCACCACAATATTAATCCCTAAATATGTACCAAGAAATTTTTAATTAATCGTGAAGTACCTTACAGTTCAAATGTGACAAAATTGAACCGTGCCTGTGTTATATTTAAATTTGAAATATAATTTCATTTAGAATTTGCATAACCAGGAATGTCTAAATGCAATATACCTATGCATAATATTTAATTTCCTTAATTTGCCTCGATATTACAGCAGTGAGTATTTAGAAAATAGAGAAGCATATCGTTACTTTTGAAATTCAAAAGTTTCAATTACAGAGGATTCTATAGGAAAATTTTCCTCGTCCGTTCGATTCGAGTGATCCACGGAACGTGATAATGTATCCCCTAGCAGGTGAATCGAATATCGAGGTGAAACGGAATTCAAAACAATCATTTTACGTTGATTGAAGCGAACGGTTAAACATTGCTCCGCCATATCATTTCGGCAAACAGATGAGAATATATTTGTCAGATCCTGTCACTCGTTTTATCCGCGCGTGACTTTATAAACGTCACTCTGTTTTCTGCTACTTCAAAGGATGTTGCACGACTTTAAATTGAATTCGTAAATGGACAAAGTTGAACGAAAGAGATCTCGTTCCTCCTGTCCTATCGAGAGAAATTACGTTCACGTGGAACGTTTAAATTTTCCAGAAATCATGTATATTTCATTTCGACAATCTATCCGTCTCTCGGCCCGAGTATCCTTGCTATTCGTTTATAAATTCGTACGTAATTTATATATTATCCCGATGGGGTTTTCTCGTTGATTTTTCTCGGTCGAACAGCACTCGCAAATTTCAGCTCGCGTCTCCACGAGTGCGTGGCTTAACTGAAGTATCCGCTTTGTAGGGTCACGCTGAACCCGCCTTAATCCTGTTAACCTATCAACACATTCAAAGCCTTTTACGCCATACAAAGATATCTTCATTCTCAATCCCATTAAATCCCTCCATCCGGGAGTTTGGGACACGATGCCTTAAATGTCAAAGAGGGTAATCTTTTATGGCGAATATTATTTGCTCGTTGAACGAAATGTACTCGACATTGGCGTGGATTTTTCTTTTTTCACCTCCGGATAGGATCCTTTTTTCGTATCCGTTTTCAACCCAGACGTTTCTATGAATTTTCTGCTCCAAATACAGGAAAGACCGGAAAGACGTTAGCTTGTTAATATTTCAAGTAACGCGGTAATTAACTCCCCTAGATGAGGCTAATGAAAAATCGATCTTGTCCTTTCGTTACACAACGCGCTTTCAATGGCAAAGGTTCTTTAATGACAACAATAAAGAATTTTTCATCTCTGTGCGTGTATATAGATATGTGTGTGTGTGTATGTAAATTAATAAGGACACGAAACATTGTGTATATTCAACGATCAGAAATCTCTGTCTCTCTCTTCAACATTGAAAGGTCTTTTCATCGGGTTTCTTTTTCGCGGGATGGAAACGAGAAGAGCGTCCTATCTACCGTTAATTAATACTAATATGACCGTGCCTCATTAACGGTTACATTCATTAAATATTCACACCAGGCAGACAGCTTGTATCCAGGCCGCATCGATTCAATCGCATTGTGAAAGAGAGGTAGAAACGAGGAACTTGTCATCCCGTACCTTTCAACCTGCGCGTTTCGCTTCATCCCGCGACAGGAATTCAGCCGCGTTCACAATGAAACCGACGCGATCTCAAGAAACGGAATCGGCTTTCGTTTTCCTTCCTGCGGATACCGTTTCATCGATCGCCTTGGAAGTTTATTTTAATTACACATGGAATTTGATTGAAAAATTACAAACAAAAAAAATATTCGATATTGCCCGTTTGTTTGTTCCGTGATCGGTTTCAATGGAGAGGTCACTCGCGTACAATAGGAAAAATTTATTGAAACTACGAGTAAGTAGAAAAGTTCGCAGCCTGGTTGGTTTCTCTCTTTGTCCGGCTCGTACAATGGCAATACTTTCGAAGAATGTGTCCCGTGGCCCATTAATCTCATTTTCTTTTTTTCTCAGTTTTTGTCGGATAAATACATCGACCGACAAAGTTTCGTTGGAGTCCGATCGATCTCGGTGTCCGTATTCGAAAGACTAGATGAATTCTTGGCGAAATTCCGCGAACTCCGGCTCGAAATTGTTCTGCACGTTGAAGAGACGAATCTACAACGATGGAACTCGAGGGGGTGACGATCGATTCGAGTTGGAAATAAAGTCGAAAGTTTATTTAACGTGGGAGGGGAAGAGCCACTTTGCCGCGTCTCTCTTCTTCTGTTCGGGCATTAAATAATCGGGCGTGAAGTGGACAGAGCTTGTTCATCGAGCAAACTCGATGAATTAATATCGTTCGTATAGATTCCCGGGGGTTTAATAAATATATAAAGCCGCGGCTTTCGCTTTATCATTCAAATTTTCGCGTCAACTGTGCGCGACTCGCATTCTCTTCGGCTTACGCGTTCCATCAAAATTGCGGTCTCCATTCTCCTCCTTTTTCAATGAATTAACATTGAAACTTGATTGAACGAAGAGCCGGGGATTGTTCGAATCTTTGGAACAATTACAGTTTTCGATTTATCGTAAGCGAAGCTTTTATTGATAAAAAAGGATAATATAACCCCAGCAAAATTGAGAACTCAGGTTCGGTATATAACCTAAATTGACTACCAGAAATCGATTAAAATTCGTTTCAGAGCTGAATGTCGTACCGTTTTTGAGATATCGTGGTGAGAAGTTTTTGTACAATTTTGGGACTATGTATGCGCTATTTGATACTGCGCATGCGCTATTCGGTGCTGCGCATGCGCTATTCGATACTGCGCATACACAGAACCTAACCTAATTTAACCTAACCTTACCTCGTGGTAAAGGTATCTCGTAAACGGTAAGACATCCAGCTTTGAAACCAACTTTGATCGGTTTCTTGTAGTCAATTTAGATTATATACTGAACCTGAGTTCTCAATTTTAGTGAGGCCATTCGGAAACACAGCCCTACATTCTTCTCGTTTCTTGGAAATATTTTAGCCGTATCGTGCCGTTTTTCTCCCTGAAAGAAAATTCAGTTCCATCTGAACGGAATGAAACTGAAACATCAAATATCCCCGGTCGAATGAGCGAGGAAAGATTGATCGTTTCTTATCACCTTCGGCGCATTTTCAGCTCGTTTTCTCGCGGATTTTAACTGGTATCGATCCCGCGGCATCGTCATCGCCGAATGATTTGTTTTATTCAGTCTATGTGCAATATATATACATATACAGAGAGGCAAGGGCTACGATCGCAGCCAGGAATCGGCGTTTCGTACAGGACGCTTCGCACAATGGCCAGGCCGCTGACAATGGCGTCGTTAGCGATGGCCTCGGGCTGTTCTCTATTCCACTGCCTTCTCACCCTCTCCACGTATCACCCTCTCTCTATCCATCTTGCTCCCTTTCTCTCTGCTTCTTTCCGTGTATATACACGTCACAGTGTCTTGCTTGCACACCCTCTCGATCTTTCTTCCTCCCGAGCAGCCTTCGTTTTCTTAAACTCTCCCTCTCTCCGCGCTCACCCTTCTCGCTTCTCCTCGCTCACCCCTTCGCGGCGCTGCTTACGTTTCACCGATTCCCTCCGTCTCTTTTCCACCGTTTCCACCTCGGTTAGCCGCGTCTTTGTCCGACTCGCGTGGCAGCGTGAAATGCAAACGGGGGTGTTCAGCTCCAAAGCCGACGAGAAGAGAAGCTTAGCGCCGGCGCTAACCGAACACCTACACCAACTACCTACCCCTAACAGCGTCTTCGTCTACGCTACCGACCAGGAGAGAAACACCTCTGCCAGCGATATCGTAATGATCTTTCCCCGAGCCGTGTATCGCGTCGTGAACCGCTTGAACAACCTTCCATTCCGTCGGTTTTTCCTTTTTTTTCTTCCCTTCTACTTTTTTCTCTCTTTTTTCTTTTGCTTCTGTGCGAGACGAGGAAACGCCGGGATTTTCAAGGGCTTTGAGGAAGGTGTTGGTACACGGAGCCGGATTGAAGAGTAGCTTCTTTTTTCCATTTCTTTTTTTATTCTCCTCCTTCGTTCTTTCTACTCTCGTGTACTTAACTTGTAGACAGCGTAATTTTATTATGGGGTTACGCGGCTATCTTTTTTCCCCCTCGAATTAAAGTAATTCGTTCAATCCTAAGAGTCGGTTTCGCGAGATTCAAACAACAGCTAATTCCAGAGTCTCGGATCGTTGATAAAATTTACAAATCAGGGTGGTTTAACCCTTGTATTTTATTATTTTTTATTTCTCCTTGTAATCGTACGTGTCCGCGGGAACAGTCACCGGTTGATTAACCCTGTTCCACGAGATTCAGCCTCGCCTGCCGCTAAATCCATACTAATTCCGCGAAGAAAAGACAAACGGGCCGGATGCAAATGCCGGTGGCAGGGTAGCTTAGCGCCGGCGCCATTCGAATCTCTGCAAACCCGAACTACTCTATCGACTGAGCAAGTACCGTGTCCCAGTGATATCGTGTAATGATCTCGTCGCTATCCACGCTTGTATCTGTCATGGAAGGAAAAGGAGAGAGAGAAAAAAAGAGAGATCGCGCGGGAGAGTGTGTTTCGTCGCGAGTGGATAGATCGTGTCGCGCCTTTTAACGCAGATGACAGAGGAAATCCAGAGAACGACACCGCGATGGAGAACGGTTTCACACTTAAAAGCCATTACTCGCCGGAACTTTCGCCTTCCTTCCTTTTAGTTTTCCTATCCCTCTCTTTTTTTTCCCCTCCACCCTTGCCTCCTTCTCCTTTCACGCTTCACTTTGTCGACTTCTCGACGGTTGAATGAGCGACGACCCTGATGGACCGACCGACACGGTTTAGTTTCCTTTAAAAGCATCAAAATCGCGTCGGGGATCTTTTATTTTTAAATCAGCTCTTTCTCTCATTGCCGAAGAATTTTCATCTTATTAGACCGTTCTCCATTGAATTTCAACGTAATTTGGTCAAGATCTGAGAAACGGTCAGTCGGTATTCCACGTGGACGAGTTAATTAACCGGGAAAGGTAACTGGAAAGAGTGAAATAGGATAGAAAAACGCTCGCAATACGATACGGTCACTCTCGAGCTTTTTTCCGTTTGACTTGTTACCTTTTTCCTTTTTTCTTTTTTTTTTTTAATTCGATCTCGCGCGCTGCATTTCCGGTTTGGATGAATTTCCCGGCTCTTTACCTTCGGAAAAGTAACCGCGTGTGATATTATTCAAGCAGAGTTTTATTCCGACGGTTCGTTGCTCGCGTAACTCATGAAAATTCAACGCCAACTCCATCGCCAACGAAATCGATTCATAGTATTTTTCCGTTCTTCAAGCAAATGCCAGATTGAGAAAATATTCCGAGTAAACGGTGTCGGAAAAAGTTTTGTTCGCTGGCTGAGTTACAAACAGAGAAAAACGAATAAGGTGGTAGGAAAAAAAAGTATCGATCGTACGGTGGAAATTGTGCGGTCCCAGCAAATTATCGCGAAGGATAACAGAGAAGGGTGTCGTGTCGTCTAGCAGTTTGGGGATCGAAGTTTGTCTTCGGAAGAAAAGAATACGTGGCACGAGTAGGAGAGGATCGCGGCTAACAGGATTTTCGGATTAGGGTAACACGGTCCTGGTAATTGTTTCCTTGTCTCTCTGTTCAATCCCGAAGAGGGCCTGCGAAAATGGTATCGAAGGAGAGAGAGAGAGGATCGGTTTTCGTTGAAGCAAAAGGGCTGGTCATTTCTCCGCTCTTACCGACCCGTGAATTCTGCCACGAATTAACTCGCCAACCCCGTTAAATGAACGTTTCGCTCAGCTGCTACGACTTGCTCCGCTAAAACGATTTCCACCTTCGAGAATAGCGGTATACCGATTTACCGAAACCGGGTAACGCCCGGAAAAATGAAGCTGTCTGTTTTCCAAACGAAAACCATCAACCGCGATATTTCAATTATTCGGATAAATCAAATGGCTTTTAAATAATCGCAACACGTACACACTTTTTCTACGAAACAATTTGTCGAAGAAAGAAGAGATTTCATGGTCGATTCCCTGGCAACAAATTGTTTCCTACCTCTTCAACGTTGTTTTCTGCAGCGTATCGGAAAGTTGTTTGCGGTTAGTTCGGTCCTCCGCGTTACCCTTTTTCTTCCCATCCGACTATTAACTGTTTTTCTTTTTCTCCCATCCCCCGTTGCTCGATCGAGGGTATCGTCTTTTTTAGAGTTCCGACGACGTAGCCAACAGCGGTGTTCTCGTTAGACGGCTTTCTCAAATTGAGCGTAATCGATACGCGATCGAACGCCTTTTCCGGGAAGACGCGTCTTCGTTTCGGGGAACAGCGTCGAGATAAGGAGCGGAAGAAAGAGGGAAAACGGGAAAGGGGGTGGAAAAAAAGGGAGTACACGGTAGTAAACGGTATTTCGAGATCGAACAAAGAAACCTCGAGGGTCCTTCGAGGGAGTATCGGCTGGAAAAGTGGCTGTTTCACGAATACAACGGAATAGCGGAACTCGTCGCGCGAGCGCAAGCACACCGGAAGCAAGGAGAGAAAAAAAAAAAAGAAGAAGCAAGGAGGAAAAGCGAAGGGACCGTCGTCGTCGAGTTACTTGCACCGATCGCGGTGTACATCGTTTCAAAGAGTTTCACGGGATCAAACGATTTTCTACTCTTCTTCTCTGCTCGGCTAACCGTCTCCCGGTGATGAAACGAGTATTTTATGGGCTGCTTTCGTGGTTGCGACCCGATGACGGGAAAACGGCACGGAACATTACCGCGCTGTTTTTGATCAAACAGGAACATCGCTCGAGAGGATAAAACGTTGCTTTAAAAATTGATAACTTAATTTTCATCGCGGGCAATTTTTCATTTTGTCCTGCACGGAGGTATGGAAATACCTGTAGGAGAGGGAAGAAAAGGCGTTTCGTTTCGAGATCGTCTGTCAGACCGTCAGTGGGGCTGACCACTGACGATCCCTGCCCCAGACCCCTTGTATGAAGGAGTCTTATGGGGTTTATAACCCCGCTCTGCTGTTCCCAAGTTTGCACTTATACCGGCGATGTTTAAGGGCGCGATTGTGCTAATATATCCACCTCCCAGCAGCCATCGCCCAACCAAGTAGCGCTGGGTAGGTCAGCGGATACGGAAGGCTCAACACTTGACTCATTATCAGCGTGTAAGGAATTTTGGTCTAGGACGCTTCTACTTTAACAAACTAACCTCAATCAGTTAGCAACTACACCCACCAGGCGCCTCCATAACTCCAGTGCCCCGTTTGCCATCGGAATAGCCGGTGCCCCGACCTCACCACGAGGAGAAGGGCACGATTACGCTAATATGTATATCCTCCACCTCTCAGCAGCCACCTCCCAACCAAGTGGCGCAGGGTAGGGTCAACGGGTACGGAAGGCCCAACACTTGACTCATTATCGGCGTGTAAGGAATTTTGGTCTAGGACGCTTCTAATTTAACAAATTAACCTCAGTGAGTTAGCAACTACACCCACCATGCGCCTCCATAGCTCCAGTGCCCCGTTTGCCACCGAAATAGCCGGTGCCCCGACCACACCACTAGCAGGAGGGACTGGCGCATGACACCGTTTAGGGCCTCGAACAGCACCTTTGTGATGGTACCCCTGTCCCAGACACCTATCATACCGCAATTCGGAACTCCTATATATTCGAACTGCATGCCGGGCGACCGCCAGCGAGAACACTGATCCCCGATCATCTCGCCGCCACCTAGCGGTCCCCGGACCTAACCAAAGGCGTCCGGGGAGACGAAAGCCCTCTCCCCCCTCCGCTAAACGCCTACATATCAAAATTAGAGGATCAGAGGGAAATAAAGGGAGGTGTATGGAGAAAGGTGAGACGAGAAAAGGGGGAGAGCAGTACTTGGAAATCGAACAATGAAACTTCGAGGGCCCTTCGGGAGTAGCGGCGGGAAAAGTGGCTGTTTTACGGACACAACAGAGTGCGAAACTCGTCGCACGGGCACAATGTGACGACTTGAGAGGAAGAAGTTGAAGAACTACGTCAGACGTTCGGGGAAAGTTCGAAGAATTTCGTCTCCGTAATTTCCTGCGTATACCAAAAGGGACCAATGGCGACTTCCTCGTTGAAATCAGATAAAATGTTGTACCAGGGGGTGCATCGTATCTCTCGCAGTTGTATCTCATAAAAAATCAGGACATCCGGGTACACGCGAAGCTGTCAGCCAGACGGTGCGTTAATTTCGTGAAAATTTCGAAGATAGCCGCCGCGTGGTATATCATCGTTTGCCCGGACAACATCGAACGAACGTTCGTTTGGTCATCCTCCGCCCCTGTCGTTCGCCACCCTCTTCCCATCCCTTCGCTTTTTTTTTTTTCATCCTCTGCACCAGCCGCCGCGATCGATCTTTGTCACCACCTGCGAGCAAACAGCCGCACGCAGCCACTGTCCGCGAACAGGATTCGCGTGTGTGCCCGTAGCAAACATAGGTCCCGGACAATGCAGACAGCACGAAGGAGGATTCATATTTCCCGGTCGCAGCACGACCAAAAACGCCAAACGAAAATAGAGCAGAGCAGAAGAGCGCGTGGTTCGCGAACGGGGGCAAAACGAAATGGGTGAAAGAGGAGGGAAGAGAGAGAGAAAAAAAGGGGTGCTGGCGAAGGTAGGGCGCGAAAGTCGCTGCGGGCTGTGAAACTTTGGTATATGGAGACGGAACAGCCGATATCGAGGAGTCTGGCAACCGAGAAGAGGAAGAAAAAAGAAGAAGAGGAAAGAGCTTCCGTGGGCGGAGAAGCGTGCAAATATTTTTCCAGTGCCGTGAAAATCGAGCCTCCTCTTTCCATACTCTCGTTCTCTCGCTGCCCTACAATCTCGATATCTCTGTATTTGCCTCGCCCGCTCGTTTCGTTCCTCTTCACTTTGTTCCCCGCTTCTTTTCCAATCTGCCCCTCTGCCCGGTTACTTTCTTCTTCTCGTCGTTACCGTGGATTCTTTGAACGAGAAGCAACCCGGTTGACGCTTTCGCGCCTCTCCGAACGGCATCCCGAGTCCCTTTAATTTCGTTCGCTCCCTTTACATTTGTCAGAATCGTTCCTTGTCATTTCGCTCGATAGAATCTTCTCTTTCGAGGACGGCGACGAAAAATGACGAACCGAAGGCACGATCGTTGGTCGCGATCTTCTTCACGCATTTCTCCCAACATCATTCACGAATTTCCCATGCTCCTGACTAGCGATTCTTCCCTTCCGATGTTCCCTTTTGTGCGCGGCTTCCACCCGCGACGAAAAGAATCTTTGACGCGCGATAAGCGGCTTTTCCTTTTCGACTAGGATTCTTCGGCAAAGTGATTCGATGCTATTCCTGGCCGAAAAAGGACGTTGATTCGAATGCGATTTGTCAGCCCTCTGTGTGTATCTTCCTTTAAAGTATCGAAGATGATGGATAACAGTTGGATTCGTTCAACTTATACCACCTTCGTAACGTTTTCGAGAAATCTAATTTCTCTTTTGGATGTGTAGGATGCCGGCGGAAAAATGATGGCTTCCGTCTTTTTGGTAATACACACCCAGCTTGCGCGTTACTCGGAGGCTAAATCTACTTAGGGTACTAAATAGAATATCGCAGTATACCATCACAGTTCGTGCGGAGGGTTCCGCTTTGGGTCAAGGGGAAAAAGTAGAAAAAATTTTAAGGAACAAGTAATAAACCCCGCGGATCAGTCTCATAAGTTTTAAGTTACTCTAACTTAGCCTAACTAATTGCTAGAAGGGAGGGGTATGTACAGGGGGGAGCTTATGAACTAGTAAAAAAAAGAGAGGGGGGTTATGTACAAAACGTGGACGGTCCCTGCCCCAGACGTCTGGGTTCTATATTCTCAGATCTTATATATTATAATATCAGGCCCCTGATGGAGCACTTGCGAGAAAGGATGGAGTTACACGCGCGACACCTTGCGGCCATCGCAGGAAAGAGGTCCAAGGGCGCCTGGGGCGCCATGCTCCGCTTATAACCTCCACAGATGTGAAAACGATAGGAGACGGTAGTGTTACCAATTCTTCGGATTTTTCCGTAGATCTACGGAATTTTTTTACCATCTACGGATCTACGGAATTCATTTATTTTTGTATGTACTTTAGAGTACAAAACTAATTTATTATCGCAATTAAGTATTATTTATTATAATGAATTATAGGTAATTATTTTTAGTACAAATTTTTGAGTTTATAACTTGCGGTCCTATTGAAAATAATTTAAATTTTAAACACTGAAAAAAAAAAGAAAATATCTATTATATTATTGTTAGTAATTATTCTTCTATCTTAAATGAAGGCGCTTCAAACGCTCTTCCCACCTTGTGGCTTATCGTGTTTACAAACATAACAATGACTTGAAGCCATTTTTTAATACGCCATTTTTACATGTTATTCGCTGTGGTATTTTATTAATTCGTGAAAAAAAATTTAACAAAAGAGAAAATATTTAAAATGAACACCAGTGAAATCTTTCTAACATAAGTAAATAAATACTTTTTTCAATTGAACAACAAAGTTTTTATTCTATTTGAAAAGTCCGTAGATCTACCGGCAACCTACGGATTCGGAAAAATTCGAATTGGCAACACTGGGAGACGGATCGTTTCTACCGTCAGTCGTTCGGAAAGCTCGTTTCACTTTTCTCCGCGTAGCTTCTTTCGGGGTACATTTAAGGAGAAAAATGTCGAAATTTCTAACCGAATGAACTTCTCCAACGAACCTTCGTACCTTGTTTGCTTATATCCATCCCGTGTAGCTATCATCTGCCGAGGAGTACAGGTCGATATTATTGGGCAACCATCTATCGTTCGCGGAGAAACGTAAACTCTTAAGAAACCGAGAAGCTTCTTCATACATCAACGAGAATGACAAAGCACGAGACGTGCCGTGATATAAACTTACTCCGCGAGCAGCGACAGGCATTCAAGTCTCCTGAAAATTTTCAATCCGAGTGAAATTTCGCGAGATATTCTTTACACTCGTTCACCGGTTTGAAAACCTACCCCAGAGACGGGACTCGTTTCAAAGTCTCCGGAGCACGAGCGACACTCGCGTTTATTAATTAAGTATCGAGTGATATTCATACGCGGCTAGAAAACTCGCTAATGGAAGCGTCTCGTTAGCAACTGTCTCTCGAATTACTCTGGCCTCGTTTCGCTTGATTAAGGACAATCTTAATTCGAACTCGGCCCGGGATGCGATAGTTTTGACAGGTCGCGTGTCAGCTCGGCGAATTACAAAATTACATTTCTCGAAAGATTGAATTCTCGCCTGGTTTCGTGACGTACGCGACATCTCGTTCAGCGAACGAGAGAGGCGAAGGTTTCCGTTTCCGTGGCCAAGTCTGTGACGAGGCACGTGCGGTTAATTAAAGCCCGAAACCCCCCTCTGCGAGTTAATTAGCGAGACGTCGATACCGCGTAATTAGCGATTATTACCGTCGAAATCTCGCGGAAAGAGAATGTCTCGATGCGAGAAGCCGGGACCGGGTTTCACGCACCGGCAAATTTTAATTAGTTCAATCCACGAGAACTTACCGCAAACACGCGACGACAAGTTGTTTCGTTGCCGGGCTGGTTTAACGCGTTTCGCTTGATCGTGTCGAGTCCACGTGTTAACGACACGTTCTTCGATTTTGTGTGTATACGTACAAAAGCAGTCTTTGACGCGATTTCGTTGGATAACCCTTTCGCTACTAACGGTCCCATTAGACCAGTGTTTCCCAACCTTTTTTGTGCCATGCCCCACTTAAGCCTTTCTAAAATTCATATACCCCCTATCTAACGTAAACATAAATTTTAATATTCAAAAATTGAATTGTTCACTGAAGAAACTTAAATGATAGGTTTTACAAAGAAATCACTAGGAAATTGTTGAGGAAACACAGTAAGTAAATTTTCAAAACATATAATGGAGAATCGAAATTCAAGTACGAAATAATTTTAATGAAAGATTTTTCTATATTATTTTAATTACTAATCGTGGACGTTTACCAAGCTCGAGTAGCGATACGGTTAACTTAAACTCTGAACGAGTCCATCTTCGAATTGCCCCCCTTAACAATCAAATTGCCCCCCCTGTGGGGCGTGGGCCCCGCGTTGAGAAACACTGCACATTTTTAACTTTAGTAGAGCAGAATATTATTGCATTGTTATTTCTATAGTTGCCGATTTCTTGTATTTAATTTCTATTTTATTTTATATTACGAGATTATTGTTTTAATTTAATTTAATTTAATTTAATTTAATTTCTATTTTATTTTATATTACGAGATTATTGTTTAGTTATTTTTATTTTTTAAGTGCGTCTGCATTAGGATTGCCCCGTACCGGGACAACGCATTCGCGAGCAAGTCCGCCGTAGCAAAAAGGTTAATGAGAGCGCAATGGCGTTGAATCGGTTGGACGTATCCATCTTTCGGTTACTCGCTCGATGGGCCACTAACGATCCACGATGCAGATTTAATTATTCGAATCCGATCAGCAACGATGCTTTACCGCTGATCAAAAGCGATTCTCGATGGGCAGCACCGAGATCTTTGCTTCTTTCTAGCATCTTCCCTCGATTGGCATTGATAATTGAAAAGATACCTTTGAAGGAGCATCGTGTTTATTGAATAAAGAATAAAAGCGATGTTTCTTTTTTTCATCCTTTTCCTCTACCTCCAAGCGACAGGTGTAATTGGCTACGAGAGGTAGCTGGAAAATTAGACGAATCGGTATCGAACGCGCCGAATCCATTACGGAATGGTTTAAATCGTATCTTTGAGAACGTTAGATGGTACATCGAGAAAGCAATTAGAGAGAAAGATACGAAGAGGAATAATAATAGCTGAACGGGGGTGGTCACCGGAAACCGATCGTTTTTACGTCATTGAAACGCGATCCGTTCGAATGCGGGACACGCGAAAAAGGGTGTAATTAATTTGAGGGGCGTCTGGGCAAACTCCAATCAAAGTGTGCAAATATTAGAAAGCATATCGCGGGGCATCCCGCCTCCGCGTTGCACGCCAGCTACCAGCCAATTACTGTTCTCGCTTGATACGACGATCACACGCGCGGATAACGAAAATTCCACTTTCCTATTATCGCGACGCGGCAGCGTTTTTCTAGTCGAATGGACCCGTTAGATTCTTGGCTCGCCTTCGATCGCGAGCAAAGCAAACGAAACCGTACGGCTGACTTTGCTTAATGTAACAGGTAAAAGGGATAACCGGACGCGTTACGCGAGTGAAAATTTAATCGGTTACTCGTAAAACCGACGCGTTTATCCTGCCTCCCGTTCTTCACTATTTCCCAAACCGTTCGAGGAAATTGTTTTCCCGTCAACGGGGGGAAAAAGCGTGGCTCGGCTCGGGCGCGATATTACGCGCGGTCACGCTCAGCGTCCCAGCACCGTGGACGACATATTTTATTACTTATTTTGCTGGTGTGCATATACCAGCTGTGCAAGCATCGTCCCTCGGGAGCGCGCGACTCGCGGAGCAGACGGGTACCCATCGATGCAGGGGTAATTTATAAATCCCGTGCCACGTTAGGAATTAACAGCCGAGGTGTTGAACAATTTTTAATCTCGCCTGCGAATCAGGATTAGTGACAGGCTAGTAATCACTTTAAACACTCCTCTGCTCCATTTAATCTGCCACTTACGGCGTATCAATTTGAAGCGTAAATGTTCCATCAAATCATAACTTTGGAACACCGCTCGCACCCGTGATCCTTGAACGGTTTTAAACGCGACAAATCGGGGCACGAAAGTTGTACCGGATATTGCATCGAGCGGTATGTTAATTTTTTATCCGTTGGCTCCCCGGGTTCTCTAGCCGGGAGCCAATCAGTGCGCGGCAACCGATCCGATGCCTTAGTCTCCACGCGTTGCGTGCACGTTCCGCAACGCCTTCCTTGCGGTACGCATATAAGCTTAATGAAAGTGTTAAATTATCATACAAACAGTAAACAAACAAACAATAAATATCCCAAACAATGTCAACGGCCTTAGCCACTTAGGCTATACCGGTACCTGTAAGATCACCGAAGTCTCAAGCTAAGTGGGCACGGGTTCGACAAAAGATGGGTTACCATATTTTGTGCTATTGGCAACGAATAGCGGATAGCGAAAATGAGAATAAATGAATAAGCGAAATGTACATGAATGGAAAATAAAAGAGTAATGTAGAAAGCTAAAATAGACGAGATTTGAAAAAAGGCGCAAATGTGCGCATGGACGCTAACTTTCGTTGGGCAAAAAGGGACCGTTAGCCCCTAGATAATGCCGCCCTCAAAATCGAGGGAAAAAATATATCAATCAATATCGCAAACTTGCCAGGTCCCTCGAAATACGTGAGGGGTCGCCAAAAGTCTCAAGATTGTCATCAAACTGATTGTCCAAAAAAGAGAAAAGGTTCCAAGCGAAAGATTAAACTAAACGTATTGTCTCGAAGGTTCTCTTTCTGTTTCTCTTGAAAGAGACAGGATCGCATTCAGTCACGATTACCTTGTGGATGGGCGAAAGGACTCTGGATCCAACGTCGCTATACGTTATCCTTTATTTCGCGACGGTTTCGCGGTTATACGCTTTCGGGGGCTTATACCGTGCGACCTTTATCCGACGCATCATCCGACGAACGCGCTCTCTTCCGTTTATACACGCCGGGCTAAAACCTCTTGTGCGGAGCGTGTGCGGCGGCGGTTTGCAGCTCGTATAACGGCATCCCGCCACCTCGAAGCCACCCTCGAGCCGGCGGCAATCGTGCTGGTGAAACGTCACGGAGCCGCTAGCACGATGAATGACACGGAGAAAGCCAAGAGGGATATACCACTCGGCTTCTCCATTCTACTGATGGAACGGCTGGAACGGTTGCCACCGTGAACAGACCGAGATGGAAAAGACCGGGAGAGATCGTAACTTAAATCCAGAAGTGATCATTTTAATAGGGCCAAATTAATTTCTCGCGAGAATGCGGCTGCTGCAACGGCAGCCTACTGACTGGTGAGAGAGGGGAGGACACTTGTACGGAGGGGTTGTACGGTGGAGAGAAGAGAACAGGCCGAGTTCCAGAGGAGTTGCAGAAGCAAGGTTGAGTAGAGAGAGAGAGAGAAAGAGGTGGGGGGAAGGGTTAAACCGGAGGGCTTGCACTGGTGGAACCTCGAGGTTAGCGGTCGAAGAGAGGTCGCCCGGCGAGGGTAGAGGGTGGAGGGAGAGGAGGATGCAGGGCATAGATTATGAGATGGGTGACATTCTCTGACATTTTAGTAATGTCGGCACCACCTAACCCACCTCTCCCCGGTGCTGGTATTTGGTACCCAAGGGGCATGCGGGCATAGTTCTCCGTGGCGCCCGCTACAATTCGCCGGGCAAGTTTCTCCGGCTAATTACCATACAGTGTCTTCTGGCTCGCAGTCGAGTCGCTTTAATAGAGATTTCGGCTGCTCCGTACCAGTTGTACCGGAAAACCCGATCCATTTTGAATTACGAGCGTTTCTCTGTTATCGAGTTATCTCGGCGTTCAACATCGGGTCACTCGTTTATCTCGTTTTTGGGCCAACGTTTAACACCGATCTTCTATCAGGAGATATTAGGTCGACACGATAGTTTCAGTTGGTAGCGAAATTTTATTTCTCTTTTCGTTTAATTTTAATCGAGTTCCTATTTGAATAAAAGTAACAAGTTTGTAACAGTTTGTTAGTTTCGTCTGGTAGAGCCGAGTCGAGGGTTTTTCGATCAATCGCTGTCAAGAGTGTAAATACGGTTATCCCCGCTGATTGATGCTTCGACGCTTTAACAAGATCACACGGTCGTTTTAACGAACTCTCGTCGAGGAAATGGAGTAGCCGGAGAAAGATGGCGTAAATTCTTTTTTTTTCTTTTCTTTTTTACCTTCCTATCTCCCTTTCACTCCCTCTGTTTCCCGTGAAAGGAACACGCGAGAGTAAGTAGCATACCGTTGCAGCAACGTCGATAAATCCGTCAAAGCGTCGTTGAATTTAAAAAGCGTATCGAAACGAATAGACGATGCAATAATATCCGCGGAGGAGGGGAAAAGCAATTTCCACGAGGCGACTGTTATAAGCTTCGCTCTGTATCAGAAATGGAAGAACAATATCTTGACACCGCTCGTTGTCCATTGTTGCCGACCGGATGCAACAACAGCGACAAGAACAAAACAGAGGAAAAGGAGACGATGAAAACACAGCGCGAGGAGTGGGAGGGAAAAGAGGAGGAAGGTTGAAGTACGTCAAGAGAAAAGACGACAGACAGAAGCAAAGGCTTTCCAGCGAGCGCATATAAATGCATGGAGTTGCGCCAGGCTGCGCTTGGCAGAATACTATTAATTTCATATTCATTCCTTCTTTCCATCCTCCGCTACCCCGGCTGCTCGCGATCGCCGACTCGTTAACGCGCTACCCCGACCTCACGTTCCTCGTTTCTCCATCAGAAAATCCGACTCCCTGAAAACTTCAAGGCTCTTTCCCCGCATTACAATGCAACCTATGCAAATAACATCGCTACGTGTTTCTCCGATCGATGGATCACAATGAGGATTCGAAAAACGATCCGTTCGTCCAAAGAAATTGGAGCGAACGGATCGTCCCAGGGATTCGAGGAAAACAGAGACACAGGGTACCCGGTAGTCTCATTATTGGCTCCGGTAATTCCACACCGTTATTACATTATTACTCGCGACGGAACTTCCTGTACTCGCCATCAGAGGGACACTCCGAACGACTCGTTAACGAACATCCATATTTTTCAATAATCGACGTATTGAAAACTCGCCTCAGACGCGTTTTAATATATCCAGGGAGCCTTGACGCCCGTATCTCGCGCTGGTCTAAGGGTGGTCCTCGTATTGCTATCGTAAAAAGACGACGACGAACCGTACCATTCGGTCCTCTTAGGCCGTGGCCGTAATATGCGGAAGGAAACGGGACGAGAAACGAGGAGGCTGAACGATGGAAGACGTAGAAAGAGAGCGAATCAGACGAGACGAGTCTCTTGTAAGTAGTTTTATTAAGGGGTTCCTTTCGGAAAACCGTGCAGGATGGTTGAATATACATCGGCAGAGATATATGTGATATCGATTACCGTTTGGGGTTCCGATATTACGCTCGTACCCCTTCGCACCCCTGCTACGGTCCACCCCTTCTACCTCTCTTTCTACATACTACCGATGCTACTCTCATACCCTTTGGTCCCCTATGTACATCTCTCTCCCTCTCCCTACACGCACACATTCTAGGCACTGTCGCATATTTCTCCGTCTCCCGTTCACGTCCGTGTGCCTCTCCCCTAGCACGTACCCACAGACACGGGCACCCATACGCGCGGACGGGCGCCCGGGCGGTCGTGGTCCTCGTACATAGGGAAATTGTATGTACATAGGGAGCCAGGACGGTAGCCCAGAGGCCCCCCGCGAAATAACTTTGGAGTGGCGTGTCTACACACAGCGGCGTATGCACGTGGCGGTGAAAGAGTCCTCCTCTGGCTGCGTTATATATTTTGACCCCTTAAATAACCCGGGAGAGCAGACGCGAGGTGTCGTCGTTTGTACGACACGCGTGATGGTAAATTGAATATAGTTGAACCGTCGGAAAATATTTGTGCTAGGTCGTACGTCTTGACCCGGAGGATACATGATCGTATAAATTATCTGTTAATTTTGACGAAGCACTGGGAACGTTGGGATTAAAATAGGGAAAAAATTGAAAAATTTCATTTCCTGTATTGTTTCGAATGAACGTTCTATTTGCTAGCCGACAGGGTAGTAACTCCGGCAAGGATACGAGCGCGGTTCTCAATTTTTTATAGAATACGCCGGAGGAGCGAAGTTCGAAAACCAATATAAAGCACTTTACCGTCTTGTACACCTCGTAAAATAACTTTGGAGAATCGTAGCCGAAGAGGAAGGGTGCGCACGCGTGACAGTAGGAGGGCATCGATGCTTTGACCCTTTAAATAACCAAAGAAGGCACGAGTGACGTTCGCGTCGCCCGGGACGTTAAATCGAATGAAATGTTGAAAGCAGCGGACGTAATTGTCTGCCGGGGAAATTTCAATTTTTAAGCAAATATAATCAAATTCTTTGTCACTCGATCTCCATTTCTGAACTGGACCGTTATCGAAATGGCACTTCTATGTTTAACTAATTAATTTTTAATTCTCGATTGAACTTCTCTGTTTTTTAAATAGATAACGTGGTTGAGCTTGAACGAAACTGTGCCGTGATAAAATCTTGTTCGTCGGTAGGTGCAGCGTTCGGAGCCCTGGAAAAATAACTCCGGTGAATTATGTAGGTCCGCAGAAATGTTCCAAGCAGAGGATATATTTTGTACCCTTTAAATAACTGAAGAAGGTAGACGGTTCTCTGTGCCATCAAAAGCGAACCCGTCTCGTTGAATAATACACCGTCCGTTAGCAAAAAGGAAGCGTACTTCCAAAACCGTAATCTCCTTCCAGGGATACACAATTAAATTTCCCCCGATAGGAAATATATTTTTCACTTTTCGTTCCTCGAATGAAAAAAGAATCCGGTTCAAAAATTAATACTTTTCTCCGCTAACGAGGACAGAAGGTTTACAAGCGAACAATTGCGCTAGAAATTCTCAGCGAAAGAACAATTCCAAATACCAGTTCTTTTCGAACAGCCTCGGAGATTAGATTCGGTGGTATTTAAGCAGAAAATAAGCATTATTCTCGTACGCGATACGTGAAGTGGCTGAAAAGAAAGAAAAAAAAAGTGTAACGAAACGTAGTTTAACAAAGAACAAGTTGCTTTTCAAAATCGACTGGTAGCCTGGTTTGAAAAAAAAGCCTGCGCACGAGCTACTGTGCCATTGTCTACGGAAAGATACTTGCCGGTTGAATCGAGTCGAGTAGAGTCGATACGCGTCTCGAATCTTCTCCATATCAATCCATCGTGTCTGCGCACTTGCCGCTCTCCAGTTTTCCATTACACGGAAAGTTGGAAGTCTAGCGGATTCAGAGGCACCGGCATCGATGTATGTGTTTTCCTTTTTCTTTTTTTTTCTTCCTACGGTGGTGTGTTGTAGCACGGGCTGCGTTTAAAATCAATGTTCAATGCACATACGGCTTCCTTCGCTTTGTCCGGATAGCAGGAGATGGATGTACTCGTAGACGAGGGATCCGAGAGACGCACACTATTACGCTGTGTACACCTGCACACACAATCCTAGCTGGTGTACACACCTAGCCTGTACGAGTTCTTTGAGGGATATTCGGATGAGAATGTAGATGTACCAGCATGTGTGTATATATATACAGGGTGGCTTGCTACGACGTTGAGGAATCGAGGGTGAGTCTTTAAAGCGGCGCACGAAGGGACAGAAAACCAATTACAGATGCGACGGGACCATGCTTCGCAATTGGATCTCTCGATTAAACTTTCTTTTTTTATAGCGGAGAATGGTCTTGACCGGGTTTAGGTTAACGCTGGTTCGTCGGTGTTGGATGAAGTAGAAGATACATCGTTATGAATTAGCTGAAATAGGCTGTAGACGTCCGTAATGATCGCTAGGGTTTTCTAGGGTTTCTTATCCAACGGAGGATTTTGCAATGTAGGTAATGACGCAAGAAAGTAGCCAATAATCTCGGATTGAAGATAGCTCGGTGAATTTCTAACGTTAGATACTTCATTCGAAGTCCTATGAAAATAGACGAATCTAAAGTTCCACGGGAGTCTTCATCAGTTTAACCCTCTATTGCATTCTGTTCCCAATTGGGAACTTAAATTCATATTGCACATTGGCCTCTGTGGACTGAGAATAGACAAAGGTGTTAGGTAATAGGATGCAACGTCACATTTCTATGTTAAAAAAAATTGATTTCGTGATTTTCATGCAAAGTAAGATTATCATATATAATAAAGATTCACATGGAGATTTTTTTTTATTTGATTGATTTTGTACCTGCATGTAATATAAAGTTCTCATACAGGACAGTCATGAAATGCAATAAATAACATTGTCTAATAAAATTTTATTATTTATATTTAAAAGTATATTCCAATTCATCATAAAAATTCATGCAGTAGAGGGTTAAAATAAAGTGACGAGTTTTAATAGGTCAAAGTTTTAAAGATGGCGGTAGATAGCTAAGAATCTCTTGAAAAGTATTTCACATCTTGCATCCCTACAAAAGACAAAGCTGAAAGTCGAACATTCTTGGTATCCCGCGTGAACTTTCCATCCACCCCCGTAATATCCCTGCCGTCTAGTTAGAAGGCGTACGTTGTAGCGTGAAGTTTAACAATGCGGTTACACGTGCTACCTCGAAACTGCTGCCTGCACTTTGAGGCACGAAGCAACATTATAAAGGCTAACTTCGGGCCTCGGCTATCAACTTCCTCTAAGATTTCCCTCATCGTCTTTGAAACACGCCTACTATCCACGGTACTATCACGCTGGATTAAAGTCTTAATATTTAGAACAGTTACTTAACTCCTTCGCCGAAGATTTTTTCGATAGTTGCGTCGAATAGAGCTAACTATTTCTTGCTTCAATTTTGAAACAAATAAAGAGCAATAAAATATCGTGCATATATAGCATTCAATTGAATTAAACTAAAAATTTAATCATGCTAAAAGTGTAGGATGCAGCCGGAAAATTATGTCGTTTCGTCTCGGGAACCGTCCACTAGAACTCGTCAGTGTGGCTGACGTCGACAGTCCCTGCCCTAGACGCCTGGGTTCTATATTCTCAGATCTTATATATGTACAGTATTGCCTCGAAATAAGCAACTCGCTCGGGACCGAACAGTTGCTTATTACAAAGCAGGTTTGCTATTCGGCTTGACGAATGAGAGATCGTCAAGATACGTCACTCGTAGAAACAAATGAGTGATCCAATGTAGCGGCAAACGGACCTCTCACTTTGCGGGCCATTTCAAACAAAGAAGAAGGGATAGCGAGTTGCTTATTTCGAAGCAGAGACCACTTGCTTATTTTGAGGCAATACTGTGATGGAGCACTTGCGAGAAAGGATGAAGTTACACACGCGACACCTTGCGGCCGTCACGGGAAAGAGGCCCAAGGCGCCTGGGGCGCCATGCTCCGCTTATAACCTCCACAAAAGTACCAACCAGATTTAACAAATTTGAACTGTAAATTGTGTTACGAGTATTACACGATGTTGTATGGCAAGGAGTTAAAGCGAATTATTTTTCTGTTTCAGAAAAGTCCTGTGCCATCATAATCGAGAAAAATCAACACTATCAAGTTCCCCAATTCTTCATCGACTCGTCCAATGGACAGAAGAGCATCTTTCGCGCTTAACACGTCCATCCATCTCGACGGATCACGTAAGTTTCATTAAATTTTCTCGCTTTGCGAGCTGAAACATAGTGCTGGCATACTGCAAACACGCATGCGGGAGCATTGTCGTTCGCAGTCTCTCGAGATGTGTCCGCCCTCTTTATTCCTTGAAGATCCTTTGTCACACCCCCGCCGTTGGCCTTTTAAACAAATATTCCGTGAAACGAGGAGGGGAAATAAAAAAGGGGGGGCTGACCTGGATCGTCAGCCCCGTTGTCGGTGTATGAAAATTTACTTTAACGAGCGGCGAAGAGGACTTTTGTGCTTTTCATCGCGCCTCTCCCACCGGGAAACGGAAATTCGATTGAGCCAAGGTTGAATGTATTCAAACGATCTCAGGTATTTACGGTGCGTCTCTCGTTGCCCACAAGGAACCGCGTCATCCACCCTTCGTCGCGCCTTTCCCACGGTGAATAGGAAATTTATGAAATTTTTTTCCTCCCGCCGAGTTCGAAAGCACGGATAGATTCTCGATAGTCGATAAGGGGATTGTTAAGGAACGAGCGTGTCGTCGCGCGAGGTAAAGTTTACAAGGTTACCAGGAAATTGACTCGAACCGATCGATTTTCGGCTCGTTCCTCTTTTATGAATCTTAAAGCGACACCGAGTTGTTCGCGGCTGCTCGCTGCCGCACCTTTTCCCAGGCGTTCCGTCCCGACGCGACGCGAAGGCAACTAGTTGCTTATTCGCGAGATTGGAATCGCGATGTTTATCGAGTCGTTGGAAATCGTATAAAGCGCGTTAGTCGCGTTGGCAAAGCAAATAACTCGCTCGTGGACAGAGAAAGATTTCCTTTAGTGGATTATCGGAAAATTCGTATTTTCAATCTATTTCCTTCTTTTTTTCGGTCGGCAAGCCTCGAGACGCCTCTTGCGGCGCGACCGAACTACAAGGCGTCGAAAATCCTCTCACGAGGACGCATTTCCGTGAAACTTTCCGATCGCCGGAGGCTCGAGGAGCACTCCACCGTTCTTTCCACCGTGCATACAGCTTTTTTCCTTCCTCTTCCTTCTTCCCTTCAATTCCGTCTCCCTGTATCGCCGCTACCTTCTCGCCTCCTTGTTTCTCCACATTTTCTCCCTCGCGACGTTTAGCCTTTCAGAGAGCCTAGCCCCGATGCTTGCACACGCTCTTCTTCTCCTCACGGCTCGCGACAGATTCCATCAACGTTGCGTCGTTCAGCCGCCGGCATCGCCGTCTCGTTTGCCACCGGTACGGCTAAAACGATCAGACATCAGCCATACCGGTGGATTCTCGAGTTCGCGAGAGGACAGGAATGTGACGAAGACGAATCTGGAAAATGGAAACGAAAGAGTGCTTTCAAAATGTCTTAAACGTTTCAAACGTTGAGCCCGCGTTATCATCGGAATTCTAAACGCGTACCGCATACCCTTGCACTCGTATTACTCTAAAATTCCTTAATTATTTCATGTTTAGCTGGCACATAGTTAGCATCGCTCCGTTTTATACCGAATTCTATACACACATACCGCGTACGGATAATGGAACGTTCGAACAAGAGAGATTCTTCTGCGTTAATTAAAAATGGCGAATCGTTGAAATTTCCCTACCCGCGATACATTTATTCTTTCTCCTCCTCTTGCCCATTATCGTCCCACTTTATCATCGTCATTACGCGCGATGATTATTACGATCGCCCAGCGTCTTTAGTTTCCTTTTAACGCCCCTTACGGGACGACGGATACGCATAAAGGATCCTCCGACCAGCTACGCGTTGAAAAGAGGAGGACGAAGAATAGAGGAACGGAGAAAGTGTGCGTCGAGGGGAAGAAAGAAACGGGAATGAGAAGGAAGTATTGTAAAAGATACAGAAGGGGGAGGGGAAAAGCGTGGAAATATTATGTGGTGGTGGTGGTGGTGATGGTGGTGGCGTCCTTCGAGCGTGTCTTTGTCGCATTCGAGAAGAAAACGCAAATTGGCGAACTTTGGCGAAACTCTTGTACAATAGGCTCCCAGTCGTAGCAACAATAAGCCTTGTATCGGCCTTTTAGCCCCTCTTTCATTCCCTTTTTCTTTCTTTTCTATGCATCGAGGAGCGCGTCACTTTTGCCCTTTACCTTTGAAACGAGCAAAGACGAGAAAAAGTTGCATTCATCCTCATTGTCGTGCCGTCGGGGACTATCGGACATCGGAACCACCGCTCCGTCCGATGGACGTTGCTCTACATTGTGTTCGATCAACAAGAGGAAATCATTGCTCGGTGTTCCTTTCGTTAGGAGAACAGGAGGAGATCGAACGCTATCCGAACGTCAGCCTGCTTCCATTTTCATTTCACGTGTCGTCACCTTTTTTCAAATCGTCCATCCCGCTCTGAAATCCAGGTCACACTGTAAATTACTCGAATTTGTTCGCTAAAATGAAAAATTTTATCGTGTCGTTCACCCTTCGCGATGGTGAAATTGAGAAGAGGGAGAATCGGTGGTGAAAAAAAAATGAATGAAAAAAATGGAAGCGAATGCCTTCTAAGAGCATTACCTCGCATTTAACGATAATTGCTCATTCGCCGGCAGTTCGTTATAAGATGAAAGAGTGGTGACTTCGCCTTCGAGCGGAATGCGACGCCTCGACGCGAGCGCTGACAATATTCACGGTAATCCAATTGAAATTAATTCTCCAGCCAAGGCTCTTTGTTTCCGTCTTCGTCCCCTAGCCTTCTCTTTCTCTCCGACTAGGAATAAAGTCCCATAACCTCTCACCGTTGCGGTGCTTGTGCTGGTGGGTCTGTAGAACCGGAAGTGACGTGAAATATCGCCGGGCGACGTAATCGAGCGGGCCAGAGGAACGGAGATCTCTTCGAGGTTTCTCCGCTTGTTATCGTGACCCTCTCGGAGGTTAATCATGCGACCAAATCGAGACAGTAATTCCGCTCTTTGCGAGAGGACACTACCACCCCACGGATTAATCCCCTCGGCTCTTTATTAATTATCCTTCGTTAAACGCCTACCGTTTTTGATATCGAAAATTACGCGAATGTAAAATATACATAGATAACTTCTAGCGTGTTGGAGCAAAATCCAAATGCTCATCAAGTGTTTCTAAAAGCTTGTATCGCACGTGTAGGCGGGGGGAGAGGGTTTCGTCTCCCCGGACGCCTTTAGTTCGGGCCGGGACCGCTAGGTGGCGGCGAGATCATCGGTGACGGTGTTCTCGCTAGCGGTCGCCCGGCATGCACTTCGAATATGTACAAGTTCCGAATTGCGATATGATAGGTGTCTGTTGTCTGCCCCACTGGACGAGTCTGACAGACGATCCAGAGACGAAACGCCTCTTCTCCCCTCTCCTACAACTTCAGAAGTGGGATAGGTCCCTGCGTGATTTGACGTATTTAGGATTTACGATTTACGATTTATGATTTAGATTGATTTGGTGGTGATTCCGCTCCTCGTGTTGTTTCTTTGTGATTGCTGTGTGCATGACCGAGGACGGTCACATTTGTCATGATTGAGCCAAACTGTAGGCGTTTAGTGGAGGGGGGAGTGAGTTTTCGTCTCCCCGGACGCCTTTAGTTCGGGCCGGGACCGCTAGGTGGCGGCGAGATCCCATCGGTGATCAGTGTTCTCGCTAGTGGTCGCCCGGCATGCAGTTCGAATATATAGAAGTTCCGAATTTCGCCCCACTGGATGAATCTGACAGACGATCCCGAGACGGAAACGCCTTTTTCTCTCCCCTCTCTTACACACGCTTATGTACCAGGAGCACACTTGGGGAAGGTGCAACAACCTGGTAATTTACCGCGAAACACGGGCTAAAGCGGCGGTGATTCCGGGGATTATTGGCGGGCGAATTAGCAATCGGAAACTCGACGAGGCGATTCAGGTGGTGGTGTTGAAGGTTGACGCGTGTCGCCCACACGCAACACTCGCGATAACAATCGCTTTCGCGTGGCATGCGTGTCGCGTGAACGAAGCATAAGGCGTGTAAACGCCGCCTTCCTCATTAGAATGCCAAACATTCAGCCGCAAAGCGACTACCTAACCTTCCTAATTCGGTGCTTCCGCATGTTCTCCTTCCCGCCCACACGATTCCCGCTCAACAATGTTGCGCTCGCGTTTACACCGCGAAGCTACGAATTTCCATTGAAATATTTCATTACCACACCTAGGAAACTTAATCTCGCGGTTGATCGTCTCGACTATTCTCCGCGGTACAATCTCCGTAATGTTAACCCCCTATCTACGATTTCATCTTTCGACGTTTAGAAATTTCAATCTTCCTGGTACAACCTTGCTGGTACAAGGGTATCGATCGGGGGAAGGGTTAATGGAATTAAATCAATCTTCTTTGGTCCGCGCGGAGTGTATATAGAAAATTCTGCTCGTCACGATCGGAAAGGGTTAGCTTCGACATTAGAGAGCGAATAAATCTGAAATGGCAGAGGTATCGCGCAAAGGGGGAGGGCGCGAAACCGCGATGCAGTAAATCAAAATCCTCGACGCCAGTGAAATTATCTCCGCCGTGAATCTCCGTCAATAGGCGGCCGCTTTTGAAAAATGAGAAATATGCTCGCGTCGAGTCCGCGAGATATTTCTTTCGAGCAGTCTGCGAAGCCGGGCAGAGGGAGGAAGGGATGGCTGGAGGGATGAAGTCATCGGAAATTTGTCGATATTTTAACCGGCTCTTGCCTCCAGGGGATTTCGTCTAGCCGCCCCTCCTCATCCCCTTCTTTCCACCCCCACTTTTCGTTCACGAGACCGCCACCCTTAATACAGTCGTACGTGCGTCTATGATTTATTGAAAGCTGGAAAAAACTCTCCTCTCTCTCTCTCTCTTTCCCTCCCATTCGACTGCCCGATTAAAAAGTTCGCCCATTACCGGTCGCGCGTTCGTCGCGGCGCCCATTCAGGGCCCATTCAAAGATGTCGCATTGTCGCGAAGCCGTTTCGGTGCCTTGGAAAAAGCTTTATACAACAATGTGTCCTGGACGGGCACATTCGAAGGGAAAAACCAGCAGCCGTTCGTGGAGAGACCGGCATTTATGCCCGCGATAGAATAATAATGGAGAGGGCCCCGTTTATGCCAGACTAATGCCGAGTTTGCGAACAGCCTGCTGGAAATTCGTGGATCAGCTGCGGGCTAAGTTGTCGTAAAGCTGCCACCTCCGAAGCTGATATAATAAACCGCGATATATAGGTGGGGAACGGCGATAAAATGCGCCGCAGAGAAAGACACTCGACCTACGAAAAAATAATAAAACGTTCCCTCTCTCCCTTTTTCTTCTAATAATTTGATTGGGCAGGAACCGCGAACCGATTACGATGAAATTAATTGTGATTGCTCCGGCACATCGGGATCGATGATTTTAATTAGTGAGAGGAGAAATTAAGGAGCTTGTTCCGAGGCTTAAATTTCTTCACTGTAATACTTGACTCGTGATTATTTAACGAAGTACCTCCTCGTCGAGGGTTCGAAGAAACTGTGCCGTCGCGGAAGGTCGAGTCGAGTGATTTTCTCCCACATCTGGTCCGGTTTCACGAAATTTTTCTTTGCCACGATGATGAGATAATAATGGCGCGGTTGTGCGAGAAGGTTGACGAAGTGGAAACAGAAACAGCGAGAACGGCATTCACGAGGGAAATCTTTCCAAGTCGCTTCGAGCTAAATAGACGCAGAGCTGGTATTTGCTAAGACGCGGAATAAGACGACGCGAGGCGATAGTCGGAGGTCGAGTTGGTTGAATAATTTCATTTGAAAGAAGAAATACGTAAATTGTACTTTTGATGGAAAATTAACTCGTTTAACGCGGATAACGAGCCATTGTTTTCAAGCGGAGGACGAAGAACGAAGCTCATAGAATTGTTGCGGTTAATTTGTCATTTCCTCCGACAACTGCCGCGCGGTTGTTCCTCGTCTCTGACGCATACGTTCTCCAAAATACGTCGGTCCTCTCTTTATCGACGAACGAAATTCCGTGGAAACACCTCGGCCTCCTATCTTCAGGAAACCACTCCTCTTAAAAGCAGTTCACAGAGTGCGGAAAAATTACGCGGTGCCGGGCGGGGGTGAAGGTGACGGCAGAGGTAACACAAAGCCCGGGTCGCGATGCACCCAGGCGTCGTTTCATAAATCAAGAAACAAAGAGGAATATAAGGGGAGGGTGGCGGTGAGAGAGATGAGGGCGGGTTGGCAAAAGGGAAAAAGGAGGGCATCGACGAAAGAGAGCATATAAAGTACCGTGGTCGTGGTCGGGTCGTATCGGTCCCCATTAAACATCAGCATCCTACTTTCCGAACTTAATTCCATTCGAGTCGACCGCTTAATTGTACGGTCACGTTCTCGGACGTGCGGCAGGGCCGTATCGTCGTCTGATCCCGATGGGGCCATCCTAGGAATTATATACGGACTGTTTCTGAATGAGATCACTGCTATTGGGGTCGCTGGAATAAAAGATGGAGAATGTCGAGTAGCGCTATTATCGTGGTAATAGTATGATATATGTTGCAATTTCAAGGTATTATCAAAGATTATTGTTATTCTTGCACGTTTCTTCGAGACACCCTGTATACGTAGGTAGCGGCATGGAGGAACGTACAGGCAGACAGGAAATCCCCCTCGTGGCACGAGTGCAGTCCACATTAGACGGCCGATACCGGGAACAATCGTCCAGCAGGGGCTAATCCGACCGAGGCATTTCCATCCGGCGTTTCGGAACTTCCCTGCCGCCCGTTCACATTCCTACGTCTACCCGCAACCCCAACCCCCTAAGCCCGGCGTCTTCCTCCCTCCTCTTTTCCTCCAACTTTGTTGCGAACTGCAGCTAACCTGGCCACCGAAATCACGGGACTAATCGCTATTTCAACGATGCACCCCCTTCCAGCTGCACCACCACGCTCCGTTCGCTCGCTACGCGCGCTATTCGAACGCTCTTATTCGCAGCGGTTCGTTAAGGACACATTGTTGGATGATTCTCTTTCAGTCTTAAGACCGATTCAGCGCCTGCTATCGAGTAGGTGTTACAAATTTCAAGGAATAGCTATCAAAATATACCGACGCGTGATTAGGTCTCTCATATTCCAGCATATAATATGCCCCTTCTCATTTTCGCACCTTCTGCTAACTAAACCGCTCCCGCCCTTTCCCTGTAATTGCGTTTCGCAGCAAAGTTAAGGGAAAGCTCGTTTTAATTACTCGAGCAACTCGGGCTAACTTTTGCGAAATCTTATCGCTTTACAACGAAATTTCGTAGCTGTACCGTGGCTCTTATATTCGCGAACCGGCTTCGTATACGTCTCACGGTTATTATACAGGGTGTCCCAGTATTGATGATATAACCGTAGAGGGAATGATTTTACATTGAAGCTTCGTTTTTAAGAAAATCAACCTTAATGAATGTGATTGAACGAATTTCGATACAAATTGTATGTCGCAGGATTGTAAGTAATAATGAGACATGTAATTTTTAAGATTTACTTTATTAATGCAGAAATTGTTGAAAATGTTGACTACCGTACTGTATGCACAACTGTGCTTCTCAAAAGTGTATGTCAGTGGTTCTTAATTGGTGCTCTGTGAACTTGGAGAAAGTGTTTCAACAAAATATCTCATTAAAGAAATTATGACAATTTTTTTACCTTTTCTTTTTGCTATTAACTGATATGTAACTCTTTACGTATGGGATTTTTATTTATTATGCAATATAAAAAATATACATATTACCGTTAAAGCGTATAACCCGATATTCCATGAAATAATTAATTATTCCATAAAATACCGATCTACGACAGTTAAATTATAGAATAATTTTGTTATTTGATTAGAATATCAACTGCGCTCTATTTCAAGTGTGCAATGAACTATTTTTTACAATTTGTTTGTTTGTTTTTTATTAATTACTAACTACTGAAACTTATCTAATTCCTTAAGTTACAATCTTCATACTTTATTTTGTACAACTACGTTATTTTACAGAATAACCAGGTAATACATATAATAACTAGTTAAGGAATCAAATAACAAAATTATTCTATAATTTAATTATCGTATATCGGTATTTTATGGAATAATTAGTTATTTCATGAAATACCGGAATTATACGGTTTAACGGTAACATATATACTGTTTTATTTTATGTAAAATTTGTAAAATTATACATGTTCCGTAATTTTGAAAAGGTTTAGAACCACTGATGTATGTGTACTCGGAGAAAATCCAAAGCCTCAAACGAAAAGATTTATTTTTGACCCATTTTCTCGCGTAGAATCACCCCCTTCACAGTTTCACTGTCAATACTCGGCCAGGAATTCGCGGAGCTTCGTTACAAACGCGTTTGGCCGATCGAAATCATAGAGAATCCGATCTCGTTCTGTTCGCGCGCGTCCTTCGAATACCCGCGCTCTTCGAAGCTTCTTAACGATGTTCTCGGATTAGACGCGGCTCGTGCCAACCGCATTTTCCCTGAATCAAGGAGAACTCGCGCTCCTATAAATCACCGTCTTGTAACATAACTTTCTATTCTCGTCCCCGTGAAATTCAAGTGTGGTTCCGGGTGAGATGCGGTTCCGCATCAAGAGCGCATTATCGCGAGGGCATTTTCATCTCGACGCGTTCCTTATTCTCTTTTTCCTCCAACGAGCTCGCAACCAGGGGGCCAAAATGCGAAAAGCTTTATGTCCCTGCAGGTCGTGGAGGACCAACTCCATCTCCAAAAGATGGAGATCGACAGCTTCGAATTTGGCCACTTGGAAACACCGCGTTCACCCCTGCCCCCCGATTCCTTTTCTCTTCCTGCCACTCTATCGTTTCGTTCGCTGTTATCCACTTTTCTCAGCCGTCCTGTCTATGTCCCTTAAAGCCCTGTACACACATTGCAGCGGTGCATAGGTCGTGCACACGCGGTGTGTGCACGGCAGTCTAAAAAAGGCGACCGGGGCCATTCGATGGCAGCTGTTCCACATTTGAAGGATGGATATTCTTCGGGCTTTGTCGCGACGACAAAAGAGACCCTCTTTCACAAAAGGCCGAGCCGAGCCGAGCTTTCCGCGCGACTCTCCTTTCTCTTTCTCTGTCTCTCTGAGAGGCTGGCACAAGCATTCAGGGGGTCTAAGTTCCATATGCGCCACGGTGCAGGCAAACAGCAGCAACAGCAGCTACTCTCCACCTATGCGTCTCCTCTCTTTCCGATCTCTGACCCCTTGTTGTGTGCGTCACGCCTCGATGCACCGTGTTCTTGTTTCGACGCGGTAGCTCGCGAAAATTCCCATCTCTCGTAATTAGACGCCGCTATTACCGCTGTCGTCCTCCCTCTTAAACACGGCTAAAAGCTGATAATCCGTGCGAGCGAGCTCCGCCTCGTGTTAATGATAATTCCGTTGCGTCGCGGCTGGTTAGGTTGTTAGCCAAAGTATTTTTCAACGGAACCAGGTTTCTGGAGCGCCCTGTTTTCCTTTCATCTTTCCGTGGAATTTCCGGGAAAGCAACTTCCCGCCAGCCGACACTGGCGAGGAATGGTTTTGTCATTCCGCGTTTCGAAAAGAAACTCCTTCGTTCCTGCGGAGGGATTCTTTTTCACGACCGATATATTCCGGCTTGTTCAATGATCGATAAGAAGAAAGGACGAGATCTCGAAGAGAATCTCGAGCAAACGAGCTCCCTTTTCCGATCCTGTGTGCCTGCGCTACCGGTGGTACGACGAATAAGCTGGTTCCTCTGGTGACTAATGAATTTGCTACGAGCTCTTCTTGCTCGACGACCCCGTTTGACCCTACCGGCTTCCAAGTTACCACGAGCGTTCACGAATCGACCAGCGTGCCACGCAACCAGGCTCCCTCGCCGTCTAACTCGTTGTGACTCACTAATGATTTAGTCCGTCAGCCGGGACATGATTTTACGATGGAATTTCGAGGCTGTTCCTCTGTATCCTCGATGGATCGTTTCGTAACAGCAATCGCGATTATTCGACTTCGTTAAGGTAAAATTACCCTCTTGATTCGTGTAAACGAGAAGGCTGTACGAGGTTCTCGCGTGACAATGATCGAACCTCGACTTTAGGTCGCCCGGCGGATGCGTGATCGAAATTAATAATTCCCGATCGCGCGATTGGAACGATCAGAGCTGACCAGCTGCATCGGGTCTCTGCGAATAAAAGAGAAGCAGCAAATTTATTATCCCCTCCGTGGGCGTTCGTCAGATCGGTAATTAGTTGCCGCGTGACACGCAGCAGTTTTGTAACGCGTTCGGTGTCCATTCTCACGAGAGTCTGTATTAAAAATTACGAAAATAGTAGGGTAAACTTGCCTAAATTCTGATTTATAATACATATGACAGTATCTATTGGCAAATAGTTGAACTAGTATTAATACAAGTATATCAGAGTATGGCGTTTATCAATATTCTGCGGTATAATTTTATTGAACAAAGTTAAGTTTCTTCGACTTTTCGAGTAAAAAACATAGGAAGAAAATTGGTACTGCGAGCTACGAACAAATATCAATGATTCAGTGCATAAAATGCATAAAATAAAAGAACGTATTCTTACACCTGTGACGATTGCAACGAGAGTACGATTAAGAAATACATTGGTACGATTTAAGACATAATGTCCCAACTTTCTAACTTCTTTATATATTTTTTATTTTATTATAATAAAATAAATTCTCGGTATTATTTCGGTATAAAACCAAGACAATTAATGTCTTTTTGACAGTATTTTGCATTTAATTATAATTGTTATTATTATTCCAATCATTGAACGGCTAATTATTAATTAATTAATTAGATATTGAGATAATTATATTGAATGAAACTAACTTTATTTGAAAGTATTTGTTTACTTTTAGCTATTCCTAATCGGATTCGTAGATAGTGATAGCCACTCTGCGGAAATAATATCAGGTTTTCTATGTGTTTGATTAATTTAATTGTTTCTTCTCTTTTCCATACATTTTTCAGTCCTATTCAAAAGTATCTTGTAAACTGGTACGAATTAAGCAAGTTTACCCTACATAGAACAGAAAGGAATATTCGGACCTCGATATTGTAAGAATTTCACTTAAATTGAAATTCCTCCATCAGTCCCGGCTCGTGGAGCCGGGACAATTCAAGGTGCGAAATTTTCCGTGGCTGGAGATCAATTTTTCATCGTTCGCCTTATTGTAGATTTACCGCGGAAAGAGGGAAGGTGCGCGGTACAGAGGCGTCGCGGTCGGTAAAAAACGAGAGACGCCACTCGAGAGGACGGAAAATTGAATGTATATTCGCGCGTCGTGAAACGTCACGGAGCGAACGTCACGCTCGGATGTCTCCGCGATACAGCTCGATAAGTTTCGGAGCATCTCGGCACTGTTCGGTGTCGTTTGCGTCAAGAGCGGGGGGACTTTACTCGGTGATTCGATTCAGTGCTGGTAGGTCCGCGCAACAGTTCAGATCGCATCGTGTAACAAGGGGAATTCGTAGCCTCTAATTGGAGGAGTTTGTGGTGAGCTAAACAAGATAAACCGATACAAGTGCCCCGTGAGATAAGCCGGCTTCGCCTCCGTAATTGACCAAATTGAAAAGTGAAGAGCCTTCTCGTAGACGGATCATCCAGATTCCTCAGTTGATTGCTGATTCCAGACAGATAGGGACACTAGCCTGCGAGTAAGGTAACGTAACGTTTCATCAAGTTCATTAATCGAACCGTTTAATTAATTCGTAAGTCGTACCGAGTTTCTCCGTCTCTCGCTATAGCTAAAACTTTTCAGCTACGGAAATAGATGGCGGAGCGGGGGAGGAGGGACTGATCGAAAAATAATAAGTTTTCGAAGATAAAAATCGAGGTAACCTCGTGACGTGGCAGAGCATTTTTTAATGCATACATTAAAAAAGCAATCTTCCGAAAATCGAATGGTAGCGGGGTGAACTTTGAACGAGACGAACGAGCGCGCGGGACAGGGAAAGAAAAGAGAAGAAGAGGAGGCAGGCGTGTGGCGCGCGTATCGTATCGTCGAACGCGCACACACGCCCCTGCTATGCTCCGCTTCCCATAAAATCTTCCCCACGTGGTGTTTAAGCCATCGCTCCGTATCTCTGCTTCGGCCCTGTTCGTCCATCCGTCCGTGTCCATGTGTTACGACGATACCAGCCCGCGATGACTTAACCAGACTGTCAATTAAAATGCCACCATATGCCACTTAAACTGCTCTAAATTTCAACCATTAACTCTCTACACGTCTGAGGCTGTTGATGGCGACCTGTAACCCGCGATACGCAGAAGGGAATAAGGTACGAACCACGTTAAAGAAACGCGTCTTCTTTTAATCGAAGCGTAGAGATGGTTACTTGTTCCTGCGATTAAAATCAATTTGACAGATTACCGTCTCGCGACGATGCGTTCGTTAATCTCGTTACGATGTTCCACATTCTATAATTCGATTCGAAGAAGTGAAAAAAGATTGGTCAAATTTTCATTTCACAAGAGGAGCAAAGAAATTCGAAGCGTGTGTACAAAGAATTTCGTACTGCAACGATCTCGTAACAGAGCTCACCGTCTTGTCCGTGTCTGTTCGCTGTCAAGCGAGCTTACAACGAAAGAGAAGGAAAAAAAAAAAGAAAAGGGTCTTTGCTCTCGAGTGGCATCCGATGAATAGGCAGTCCGTTGGCCGCGTACCGAGTCATCCGGCTTACGTTCTTCTTTCGTGACGAATCACGGGCCAAAGGAGAAGAAGCCGGAGACGCGCGCCGCCGGGATGCTTCTTGTTTCTCGTCGAGCAGCCAGCCAACAACGCACCACCCCTATAGGAGAAAACGAGAGTCTGGCACTCGTTCGACTCTGCCAAGCACTCTGTTACATGGTGTGTCGCGTACGCTCACGGACGCGACAGTTGGAAAGGAAAAAGAAAAGTGGCATCGTTTCGTTGCATCTCTATCTCTCTCAGTCGTGTGCACGTTATACCGTGTATATTAAGGGACGTACTCATTAGTAAATGAGCCCTGGGCAATCGAGTGGCGTGGTCCCAGGTGTTATCTCTGTTGGCGAACGAACGAACCCCTGGAACGAGAAGCAGCGACCTTTACGTGTGCCACCGTGTATATAAATAGGGCTGTTCAGCGGTAGGAGGAGAAGGGAACTCGGTTCGTTCTCCGTGGCATAATGCCTTTTGTTAATTATTACAGCAGCCACACTTAGGGGCTTAAAATTCGCCATAAATAATCGGTGAGACAATACGAACCACCCCCGACACAGCAGCACGCCGTAGTCGAATAGACGAGATCTCGTTCTCTCGCTCTCTTTCGTCGCGTCCAACACCAACACCTCGGCGTCGACCCTTTTCTCTGCTCATTTTCCATCCCCTTACGCCACCTTCTCACCCCAACCCCACCTCCCCCGCAACCGTCGTGCTGCACTCTTTGCCTATCCCGTAAAACCACCTCCCACCCGTTCGCAGCCTTTTCTTTCTCGTTTCGCTCGCTCCGTTTCCTGTTCGTCGTTTCCTGTCGATATCCTCCAGCGAAATCCGGCGAAAAAATAGGCGCGCGCGATATTCGGCGATGGTGCGCCTAGGGGTGTGCTGGTGGATGGTAGCGCGAAAAACGACGCCGCGAGAGACTACGGCAATTTAGCCGGCGATGTACCTGCAGCCGGGAATTAATTGACGGATCGAACGTCCCTTCCAGCGCGTCGTTACCATTTCCTTTAAACGAACTGAAACCCGTGAAACGCTAATGATATCCTTCCCTTTCTCTCTCTCTCTCTCTCTCGGTTACAACCCTTTCGCGTTTCGTTTGCTCGCTAGAATTTGATAAATAATTTGTTGCTTGTTTTCCTGTCGCGAGGAAATATTTCGTTCCCGATACTCACCCTTCGAATTGACTGCAGAATTGATTTTTAAATGTAATACATTTTCGAGCAGAAGTTCGCGGAATTATTTTAATTTTTCGAGTGTACGTCGCTTTCAGCAATCCCAAAGCATACTTTTCATCAACTTAATTTTCTTCGCGATGTAACTCCGTTCCGCTTTCTCGTTGCCGGGCTTTTAAATTATCCGCCTCTTTAAGCACGCCTCCGCCAGCATCGCGAACGTAAACCGGGGACATAATTGAAGAGAAACAATCCATTAACGTTTTCCAGCGATCGCGAACGCGGACGCGACGTACGAAATCGAACAGCGACAAAGGTTATTGCAAGAGGAATCTCTTTAATAATTACTCTCCTGGTTCGACAAAGAGAATGCTCTTCCTTCTACTTCGAGTCAATTATCAAACAGAAAATAGATATCGTTTCGCAACGGTGATAAATGAAATTTTATCATCGTCGAGTAACCAGCCTTTTTTTACATCGGCATCTTTCGACGCCAGATTTTCCAATATATTTCAACGAATCAACGGGGGGGTTACAGTTCTTTCCGGCTGCTTTCTAGAAAAGCTTACGGTAGAATGCGCGTGTACGTGTGCTGGAAGATAGATACTTACTTAGAAGTCTTTACATCGGGAACGCTTTTTATCCGGCCTTCTGCCGGTTCTCCAGGCGAGAAAGCACCGGTCGATCGGCCACGATTCGCGAACCAAAGAAAAGAGGAAACGATTGCGCCGCGCTACCGTGAAATTTATGACCGCTGCTAAAGCACAAACTCTCTCTCTCTCTCTCGATCCTCGTTCCTTTTTCACCCCCTTGAAATCTCGACCTCTCAAGTGATTTCTACCAAAAGATTGCCGGTAAGAAGTAGCTTGGAACGCGGGTGGAATTAACCGGAGCTAAAAGACGTCGAATCGCGAGGACTAGTTAGCAGTGGAACAACGTCGTTAGAAAGCTACTGAAAAAGAGTCGAATTTTTGTCGGACACGTAGGATATTGTAAGAATAGTGAAAATCGGGATTTAAATATTTAGGATGCCAGCGGAAAAATTATGGCGTTTCGTCTCAGGAACCATCCACTAGAACTCATCAGTGGGGCTGTCGTGGACGGTCCCTTTTTTTTAAAATCGTTTTATTGTTTTTGTTGTGAAATAATACATTATTGGTTCTTAGCCTATTTGAATACAAAAATTAACAGAAAAAAGTGTTCTAGTGTTTGATATAGCCACAGCCTGGTTAGACATTAAACCGAACAACAATATGGTTTTTAATAAAATATACGCAGTTGATAATGATATATACAACGTTTTATACCTAGGAGTCCGTAAGTGGCATAGGGAAAAAAAACACCTTAACATAATTTGTACTTTAAAAACCCCATGGATCAGTCTTTGGTGATTTCTTAGAAATAAACTTAAAATAGCTTAGCCTAACTTAATACTAGTAGGGGGAATCTATACAGAGGGGGATTTTATTCTAAGATGGGGGTATTTACAGTGTGGGGGGGTTAGCTATTCAGCTAGTTCTATCGGGGGTAGTGAATGGTCCCTGTCCCAGACGCCTGGGTTCTATATTCTCAGATCTTATACATACAGTCCCTGGTCATCGAATTAGGATCATGTACGAAAATTTCACTTTTATGGCTATAATAGTATGTCATATATGGAAAATTCAAATTATTACTAAATACATCGATAACCAAGTATACATTGCAATAGATTTGTTACTATTGCGATGAAAATGAAATTATGTAGGCGATGAGCTATTAAGACTCAAAAGACTTGTTTACGACTCTCCAAGCACCACATTATCTGAGTTGAAAACAAAAATGACAGATATTTGGGAAAAAACGAAGATATAAATAGCATATGATAAAGCTGTCATCAAAGCAAAAGGTGGAAATACGAGATATTAATATGTGTTAATAATGTTTTGTACAGTAGTAGTGTACTTTTAATTTAATTTTAATTTTAATTTTACGGAAAACGTGAAAAATGCTGAAAATTTGTAATGGTCCTAATTCGATGACCAGGGACTGTATATTTACGAGGCCCATGATGGAGCACTTGCGAGAAACGATGGAGTTACACGCGCGACACCTTGCGGCCGTCACGGGAAAAAGGCCCAAGGCGCCTGGGCGCCATACTCCGCTTATAACCCCCAGAAATACAACTCCGTTTGTACAATCTCCTGCGTATATTTCGCGCTCCTCTCAAAACGTGCCAATCAGGACTGACTTTCCTCGCGAGGAAAAGTCCTCTTGCTCCGAAAAACCCCGAATCCTTTAGGACTACTCGACCAACATCTGGTGCAATTAGCTTTCGGTCGTCGTCACCGGATTTTCTACAAATATTTTGACATTTCCTCTCGATAACGTGTCAACGACGAATGCTAATTAGAGAGGTCGAAACGTTGATTAAATCGACAGAAGGAAAGAATTCTGTTCTAACGAATAGAGCGGCGACAGGAACGGGACTCGGCACGGTTTATTTTCAGCCAATTAGCCGCGGTTCGAAAGCGTCCATGAACGAATGCGTATCAAAAGTGAAAATTGAATGAATCCAGACGCGGCTTTCCGCGGCGTCGACTCGATTAACGTCCAACGTATTGTACGCGATCGAGATTATCGGCAACATAATGATCCTTATTAACGCGGTATTAGCACGCGTATCTGGCGAGTTGCACGCATCGCGATTAACCCGCGCAAACGCGTGCACACATACCTTTCCGCGCATCGTCTCTGTTTCTCTCAGCTCGTCTCGTTGACAAAATGCCTTTTGTCAGCCGGTCTACTGGCAAACATGAGTTTAACTTGACGAGGCTTCGTTGCAACGAAACCGACCGAGAGAAAAGAGCTTCGGCGAGGTGGAGGGACGGGGTGGAGGCGCAACGAACGTAGGAAGGGGAGTGGATGAACGACAAGGGTCAGCTGATAGCAGACAATTATCTCTCAGTTTAACTCGAGCGATCCGAGCCTCTGGCCGCGATGTTGTAAAACATTATTGCGTGTACCGGGGATCGATCGTGCTAGCGAAATCGGTTCGGCTATCCCGGAAAATGGAAATTCCTGACGGTTAATTGAAATTCTTTTCTTCCTTACTTTCTTTTTCCGTTTGACAGTAATAATTAAAAGCACGGGAACATATTTTTCAACGAATACGTTGAAATTGTGAAATAGATGAATACGGTGAAGATAATATCGTTGAAAATAAAATGACCAACTAGTAGGATCTGTTGTAATAATTCAGCTCCATTGTGATAGTGCTTCGTAGTGTGTAACACCGTGCAGCAATTTCGAGTCTGTTTTGGATATCGCGTACCCCGGGTAAGACGACACCGACGAGGGAGTGGAATCGATCGTTTGGTATTTTTTAATCTCGCTTGACGTGGCAAGCGTGTATCATTGCTTATCGACGGCTTTTGCAGTATTATGTCATCGGTTGTATTAGATTCCGCGACGTGGCAGATCGTGTATTTCCCCGACGTGAATTGCAAGCTGTCAGTGATAAGGAGCCCGGTGATTTTCGAAGAAACCGAGATATCGCGTGACAAATTGAAATCTACCGATCCCGTTTTCGCAATCTACTTACGTGACTTATGTAAAGCGTGCGAAAAGGAACTGCCGTTAATTGCAGCAATTAAGTAATTCGGTCACCTCGAAATCTCGGGCTAATTCTTTTCCGGCGTTAAACGTTCCTTCCCTTCGGCGAGAGGAGAAGTCGCTTAAGAAAATAGCTGGTAAGGATGTTCCTCGTGGTCCACGCTGTTCCACTGCTCTCCGCTGGGGTCGAGATTTCTCGTTAGAGGTTAATTCGCGCAATTGAGCCGGTTGCCATCTTAAAACGACTCCTCGTTCCTTCTGTAGTCGGGTGTTGATCCCCTCGCCAGCCTGGAGACGCGTTTTCCTTTCGCATACAGCGGCTTAATTCCGTGTCTGATCCGTTTGAACGAAGAAAAGTAACCGGAACAACGTAGGGTGCGAGAGTACGGGGGGAAAAGAAGGGCGGGAAAAAGGGTGAAGACGAAAAGTACGTTGAACGTGGAACTGGTGGGTTTATTTTTTAAACAGACATCAACCAAAGCAATAGATAAAAATAGTCGACGATATAAAATTAACCCGCGCTGGAATTCACAGTCGGGGGTACCGGAGAGTCGGGGGGTTTCGTCGGGGGTTGCACGGTTCGCGGAAGAGGCGGAGAAGCCTGTCGCGGAGTGGCTTCCAAGCGCGGGAAGGGTTTATGCTTCCTGAAATTAGTTTGTACACGGGAAATTTATCATAACCCCACCCTGGCCCCGCTCCAGTAACGTAAATACTATCGTAAACGTGCAGCCGTCGTACGCGACCGAGCGACGAGCTGTTCCTAGGCGAAAGAAGGAGCGGCGGAGATACCACAGGGGGTAACCGAGCTCGATGCACACCCATTCGCTCGGATTTCCATTCGAGCGACGAGAATCCGTCGTCTTGAATACTCGTCACATGACTAATGGCCCATTTCCGCTTCTGCAAGTTTCACTGTGTTTCTTAAATGGTTTCTGAACGAATAAGATACAGGCTGATATGAAATAGAGGAATAAAGAGTTTATAACGCTGGGAACAATGATCCTTTCAAATCTCTGGGCAGAATCTATAATAATTTTCTGTTAGTAGTTATTAGGTCAGATATGTTAGCTTTTGATAAATGCCGCTGGTGTTCTAGTTTGTTATATTCTATGGGGATTGGAAGGTTACAGGATCAAACAGTGGCAGTCATATATTTACATATACTTAATAAAATTAAATATTATTCCCTATTATTTATTTATATATAATATAAATAATAAGATATCAAAATAGCTTTTCCTAATTTACTGTAATTACAAATTTTTACATATTTTTATATTTATATATGAAATTTTCTGTTGACGCATATTTAATAAATTGTTGACACCATTGTCTCATCGTCAGTTCTGTAGAAATACGTCAGGTTTTAAAATCGAAATATGAAGTGTACGTAAGGCCGCTACGAACTAACAACGTTTGATGCAAAATTGAAAATAACGTTTGATTAAATTGAAATTAATGTAGATTACTAAATAGATAAAAGATGAAACATAATTTCATATGTACATTCATTCTTTAGCTTGATAACAGCCAACATATATTTCAACAAAAATACCTCGATAAAATTTATAATTTAAAATAGGAAACTCACAACCAGTCATTTTAACCCCTTTGGTAGTTCTAGTGTTAATAAGAAGAAAGACAACTAAACTAACTCCAACTATTTAACGCTGTTCTAAGAAAATCTACACTATTTCTTCTACGACTCCCCAAACTGTTCTATTTGTTTTCTCATCTCAGCCAGCCACTCCGACTTCATTCTCTCTCTCCCATTTTCTACCCTTAAAACTAACAATAGTATATCGAAAAAAAGCAGACATAAGGGCCTGTATCGTGTCATCCTGCGACGTCTGCAGTCAACCCAAACTCCGAGTGACCCTGCCATAAACGGTGCCTACTTAAAGGCTACCCTACAATTCAATAAGGTTCACAACTTTGAGCAGAAATTCAAATATACAAAAAGACATAGTATGTTCGCCCTAACAAGACGCTTTCAAATATTCTTTGGCAATAGGAGGGAAAAGGGGTGCATATTATAAGGTTGGAAAATAAAGAAGATAGGGGTTATTTAGATTTCAGTGATCAGTAAAGGATGAATAACAAGATCGAGGTTCGAAAATGACTAATAAGGGTGAATCATTAATTACTAATGAACTTTAGAATTGTTTACTCCTGAGGATTGATTTATGATATTTATAGAAGGATAAAGAAGTCAAATTTATAATTTATTTATTTATCCATTACTAAACGAGATTAACCCTTTGATACAAAATTTAACAGAAATAATTTTGAGAACCTTCGTCTATATAAGATACAACATGGTACTAACGGCATTCGGAAATATGGTACAAGAACAATAAATTAGGCAGAACAAATAGCACAGAAAAAAAAAAAAATAATTGATAGGTATAGGTTCGAGATTGAGAAAAGGTAGTTTGGAGGTCTTTCTCGTACAGATTGGAAAACTAGGGAAACGAGGAATATAGCACCGGTCGAGACGGGGGTGAGTGTATAGCCGGAGAGTGGATCAATGGCCGGAAAGCACAAAACCGATGCTGGAAATAATGCCTCCCGTTGCGCGCGGAAAAATCGCAACATGGCTGTCTCGTCGCATGCACTTTTCACTTTTTTTTTTCGCGATTCCTCCGCGATTGATTGACAGATCATACCAGTCAAACCCGCGTATCTCCCCCATCGCGTAATATTCCGGCTACGCGTCGCTTTCGACTCGAGGAAAATTCGCGCGAAAATGTCCGAGCTATCGGCAGGATCATATTTATGAACTATTCGAACCTTAACGATGATTCAGATCAAAGTTTAAATTAGCGAAAAGAGGACAGAGTTGCTCGATTTCTCGGCCCGAATAGTTGCAACATTTTCCTGCTGCTTAGAAAAACGGTATCCTTTTTCAACGACATTACCCGCGGTCAAACGACAACCGGAAGGACACGACAAAACGCACCGTTCTATCGCGGAAAAAGAGGAAGAAACGAAGGCAGATAAGATAGAGACGAGGGGGAGGATCGATCTGTACGATCCAATAAAAAGTAATGGTTCGTAAAGACCGGGGGTCTTTGGCGAAAAGTCAGCTCGACACCTTTTAAGCCCGACGAGTAACGTTCTTCCTTCCACCCTGCCGTTTCGTGGCCGTTTTACCGTAAACTCGATGCGACGGCACAATCATCCTCGCGAGACACGAAATTAAGCTGCAGTTAAGTGCAGGCCTGATGAAAAATTAACGGTGACTGCAGGCACGGATTTCCTTCGTTTCGTCGGCTTTATGGAAATTTCACGCCGAAAATTGTGTTTTCCCAGCCCCCCCCCGTAGTCTTCTCCCCTTCGTTCTCGGCTATCAGCGAAATTGTTTTCGAAATTTATTAGAACACTATGGCTCGTCGACTCCGCGGCCACTTTTGATTTCAACCTACGAGGTTGAATAATTGTCACATCGATTACCAACGAACGATAGCCAGGCTCATTTTCCGGCGAACTTTTCCTTCGCGGATATCGAATGTTTCCAAACGTGTGCGACGGGATGAAATAGTGCGACGTGGTTATCGGTGACCGGCCTTTATCGTAAATCATCGAGGCCGAGTTTTTCGTTACCGTAATGTAACCGTGTGTCATTTTTCTCCTGGAACACGATCGCTTTTCCTTTCTTGCTCGGTGCCTTTCAATTTTCACAGCGAACCAGACTCGCGTCGATCGAAGGATACGGTCTTTGGATCAGGTTTGGGCAACTTGATGCCTCTAGGACAGTAGGTACGCGGTGGGACAAAGGGATATAACGTAACAAATAATTGGCGTCTCTTGTTAGAAAAAGAAATTAATGTTAAGGGAAAAAAGCGAATAGCCTTAATGGTTCTCGACGTCTTTGTTTAATATTTGCGCGGAGCGAACTTTTCCAGGCTCGATGATTATTTTTTCCGACAGATTTGACTGCTGTAGTCAGGGCACAGTTTCCCGATAATTATTTTTCCCGCGTAACTTTGATCCGTCGACCGAGGGATGAAAAAGAAACGAAATCACATCGGTGTCCCAATGGTTATCAGACGCATCCATGAATTTCATTTTCCCTCGCACGCATCGCGAATAGTCGTTCCGTGCATCGCGTCCCGCAAGGATTTCTTCGTCCTGCGCCCTTCGTCGCCCTGAAATCGGTAGCTGCTGTCACTCCCGCGCTCTCCGTCTTTCTTCATTCGTCTTCCTCTCTTCTGCTCTTCGCATTTATCCGTGGAAAGCTCGAGCCACGGAGGAGGCCACCCATTATCGCTGGAGAGATAATTAAAAAGGCAGGCGCGGGAGAGATATTAAAGCGTCGAAGTGAGGGTAGGCCCTTATCAGCGGGCCGTTATCGTTCGACGGCCATATTGGGACCAACTTCTTCCTCCCTCCTTCACTCCTTTTCTGTATCATCCGCGTTCTCTTTTTCCATCTTTCCTCCTTACCTCTAATTTTTTTTAGAAAGATCGTTTCCGTATCCGCTGTTCGTCGAATTACAGTAAGCAAATGCTTTATTAAAAAGTTATAATTAGGTTGATGATATACAGAGTACTCTGTCTTTAATTTATAAACGCATATTTCAGGGAAAGTATGTTGAATTGAATAAAGTACTTCTGAGGGATTAAAAGAGATTAAGATGAATTGCTGGGAGGAAGCATTAATGGGATTTCAAGATAAAATATATGATTTTTTAATAGAGACCGTTTCTGCTCGTTATTCTACATAGAAAAGTATTATGTTTGTTATTCAAGAAATTAACACTCGATAAAGATAGTTTCCTCTGTTTATCTAATCTGTTTAATACTGTTCCCTTTTAAAATCAGAAGTATTCTTATCGTTACAAGAAAAATCGAATAAACATCTTCCTACCATATTGATAAGGAAATGGTCAAAAGTGGATGGTAGAGTTCAGGGCCGGCGCGAGGCAGGTTCAGCGCGTTCAGGGGCGAAAGGCCCCGCGGTCTACAAAAACTCGCGGTTGAAACTAATAAAAAATTATCTTCAATCATCGATAAGTCAATCAATCAATCAATTTTGATGACGCAATCAAAGATTTTGCGGCGAAAAAAGCAAGAAAAATTATGTAATATTTATTTTACAAAAAATATATGTAACATACTTTCTACTTATAATAAATAATTCCTTATTGTGAAATTTAAGTATAGGATTTGAATGTGTATTCTGGTTCCACAAAATTTTTGAACCAGGCCTCGCGAAAGGTCACGCCGGCCCTGGTTGAGTTGCTCGTCCAGAATATGTTTATTCGAAAGAGCATGAAACGAGCAATTTTTCGGACTTTGAAATTTTCATATTTTTAAGTGAAAAAGATTAGAAAACATGAGAAATGGAAATATGAAGTGAAAATTAAGTGTAAAAGTGACAAAGGCATGAGTTTGAAACGATTAGATGATGTTTACTAACAATTAAGATGAGTTTTAGGAAAAATTGCATGTGATACAATTTGCACTTAAAAATATGAAAATTTCAAAGTCCCATAACTTTTGAACCCGTTGGCAATGGCACCCAAAAATTGCACCATAAACTCCTCGTTTCATGCTCTTTCGAATAAACATAGTCTGAACGAGCAACTCTAACACCCACTTTTGACCATTCCCTAGTGAGAAAAGCACGTGCGTTATGATTTCACGCTTTCGTCGCATCTTTTTAATAAAGCCTTTATCAGCCCGTGTTCGCGTAACGTTTTATGGTCATTTTTGCTCGTAAAGTATACGGACGTAGGGAGAATCCCGGAAGCACCGCCTATACGTAGATATAATATTTAATATATAATAAAAGGAAGCAGTGGTTCGATGAAAATTAAATTCTACGAAAGCGAAACGCGTTGCCCTCGTTGGGGGGTTGGCTCGAGGGGTGTTAAAGATAGAAAACTAAAAGAGACTTCGTTCGTGCAGCGAAAGAAGGCCCCAATGACGTCACAGTAAAGTCTCGACATCTTATTTCCTACGTGTCTGATACGACACGAGTAATCTACAAAAGGAACAGACCATATGGCAGCTGCTTTTCCTCTTCTCCCACCTTTGTTTCTTCTCCCTTTGGCTCGCCGGAAGAACCGGGCGAGAATACATGCCGGAACTCGAAGCTGGCTCTAATGTAGATCCTTCACTGATAAAGTTATCGGTGCGCGAGGAAAATGGCACGCTTCGTTCCCTCTCGGCGGAAAACGACCGATGATGGGAGTTTGATTCGGTATTCGCGTACAGTACGCTGAAATCTTGACGATTCTTGAGAGGATCTTAAAAGAAAATCCGTGCTATTGTTCAACGTTGGCGAACGCGTGCTAGCTACGTTCAAGACGAAACGGATGCATTAATATTCTCGAGGGAAGCACGCCGTGGCGTCTCCTCGCGTGGGCGGTGTTCCACTTTAAGCAGGTGACAAAAGAGATCTCGGTCCTCGGTGGACACGCCGACCACGTTGAAGATCATAACACGTCCATCGTTCTGAAACTTCGCCACGTTCAATCTAAACGATATTAAATCATCTGGTGATTCAAATTTGATCGTTTAGGGTAGGCTAGATTAGTTCAACTGTGGAGACGATAAATAAAATCGTCAAGGTCCCTGGTCACGCGTGTCTAGGCCTACGCTGTGCGTTAACCACACGCCCAGGCTTTCACGGTATCATGGTCGTTCATTTAGGAACGAATGAAAAGATTGGGCGCAATTGTCTCGTCCTGTATCGGCTCGCATGTGACTGCTCGGACCCTACGAGCGGCTCGTAAGGTCAGAGAATTCGACGACCAGCGGAAGTTACGAAAACCTCGAGGCTGGATGCACCCGTGTCGCTTTGTTTCGATCGAGTGCCTTGATTTTGGGAAGCAGGGTGATAATGAAAAGAAAATAATTTTTATATGTTTAATTGATCTTCTCTCTTTCGAAGCTTTCGTTGGATGACCAACCTAGTGATTCGTCATAGATAAGCAGATCAGAACCGATGTCAAAGTTTGCAAAGACGGTAATGTCTCATCTAGGACTAGTTAACAGATAACCCCTAAAATCTAGAGAAGGGAAGACTATTCGCGGGGCGGTCTGTCATTTTGTTTCCGCAAGTGTTTATTAGCTAACCCGTATCTAAGATTAAAAATCTTCAGAAGGGGGCTATAATATTTAGTCTTTCTGTCACTTTTGTACAGGCCAAAAGAATTATCGAAAAAATTCTTGCGCCATTGTGTTTAGTGGGTAAAAATCTCAACGAATAGCCGACATTTTTTTTTGCCACCTCCGGTCTGACCGAAAATAGCCGAAAAAGAGTTGGCTCTAGAGCGAATCTCGCTCTAGTTCACTTTAGCTTGTTGTATCCGGAGTTGTATACCCGAAACGTCCGAAATATATTTATAACCTGTTGTATTCCACTCGTGATATTTATTTATTTTAATCACAACGCGGAATACAAGCGAAGTTTTTAATACAATATTCGTCGTAACAAAAGTAGACTCTAGTCTTAAGATGTTTCGAACAAATCTGCTCCTGGAGGGAAAAGTGTTCGACATTTTATAGGATCGAAAGAATAGGAAGGTGGTAGTTATCGAGTCCAGTGGTCGGTAAGGGATGAGGTCATGAGGTCAAGGTTTGGAGATGACTAGTTCGGATGAATCATTAGGAATAGAAGGAAGTTGACTTATAATATGATAATATGATAGTGAATAATTCGGTGTGCAATAATATGATGAGATAGCTGGACTATCTAAGTACGATAGTGAATAATTCGTTATACAACAAAGTGTATGTAAGATAAAATTAACCGGAGCGGGTGATTAAATCAATTCAACAAACTGTGGGCGTTTTAAAAGAACATGATATGCTCTGTATTTCAGCTAACTGTACAAGTTGACGGTCAGAACAAGAATGTCCTACGGTCCCAAAAATCCTCGGTCATGAGAACGCCTTCGACAGTATGCCCTTTTGTTTATGCCACCCCCAAGTTGGAGGACTTTTCCCTAAGAAGGGGAAACGCACTGACAGAACACACACGGCCTCCCTCAACCGTTCATCTATTCAAATTTTCTAACATGTACAAATCGGTCTTTACGTTTCTCACCCGGATCCCTGACTGGCAAAGACCAAAAATCCTCGAGCCAGACGGGCGGGCAGGCTCTCGTAGCCCTTTGTAGTCACGTATTGAGTTACGAATGCCTTTTTGGTCAAGGATGAAGAATAAACTATTTAACTCTCGCCAATTAATTTTTGCTCGTATATCAATAAAGTGTTAAATATCCTAAGCAATGGCAGTGGAATTGGACTTGTGCCCGAGAAGTACACTCGAACCGCAAAGAGAAACTTGTTATACAGGTATTAGCTGAAAGTTATTGGGTGCATAACGGCTGTCGTTTGCGGACAAGAAGTAGGTTGAGATTGCGACATCATCATGGTGGAGGGTATAGGAACGTGCTACGATCGAAAACACGAGATCCATGGAACGCAGGAAACGTGACACGACTAGCTCGAGGCGAGAGAGCAAATAACGGCGTGTGTTTCGCGAGCTAGCGCGGAGGTTAGCCCACTTTTATCAGAGCCACCCCCCCCGTCTGTGGCGTTACTTTTCCGGCCTTTCCGCCCTTTTCCGTGAGGCGGTTGCTCCAGCCTCGACGTTTACGAGCCGGCTACGCTTCGCTCTGTACACGAATACATATTGCCTGCTGGCGGTAGCGGTGCAATTAACATCGCTCCAGCTTCAAACCCTCCGCCCGATGAGTGACGAAGGACGAAACGAGCCGGAGAACGTCCAAACGGAGAAAGAAAGCTGAACAGCATAGGGAGAGGGAGAAAGTGTGAGAGAGTCGGAGAGGAGAGTAATAGTTTTCCCAGCCCGTCTCTTCTCCGTCTCTCACGTGACGCGTTAACGCGCCTCTTCTCTCTTCAATTCTCTCTCGCCTCTCTCGCAGCCTCCCCTTAACCAACCCCGTCCCTTCATGGTCGCCATAGCAACCGCTCTCTCTATTCCCTCTATTCCTCTCTCCTTCTCTTCCATTCTGTCCAAGTCGCTCCCTTTATTCTCTCCTTCTTTCTCCCGGCCTCTGCCTACCGGCTTCGCCCTTGCCACACTCCGACCGTCCCAAAAACATTGACCTTACCATCGAGATTGCCTCGTGCTCTCTGTCTCTCATCGTACGCGTATATCTGCTATTCATCGGCTCCACGATGAATCGAGAAAGCGGAAGCGGAGGAGAGTCGGGATCGAAAGCGGGCAACCCTCCTTCGGCCTGGGTCATATCGGGGCCAACCGATGATGCTGCATTGCGAACCGCTGCGAAAACGCGACACGTGCCTGTTCTAACCGGCGGAGTTCGATCGGTGATGCACACCTCGTATCGATTTTATCGTCGTTCATTGAATTTTATGATAAGGGACGTTCAAACGACCAGTCAACTGGTATTCGTCGATCTGTGACTTGTTTTATGGTTGCTGGGTTAGATTTCGGACGGTCATCAGTAGAATAGCTCCGCCATTTCTCTTACAATTTCCAACGACAATGGATTTATCTATGTAAATTTCACCCGATCCTAGCAAAAATCGGATGAAATTTATCGTCGGTCGTTGTAAACTAGACTGAACTATTCCCACGTCTAAGGCAGAAGCCCGTTAGGTTGTATTATTGACGAGTTCCACTGGCAGGCCCAGAACGGAAACGCTCTTCCTCCCTTCCGCAGCCCAACCGCAGATTAAATTCCAGCCGACGATCGCTGATGTCTACCACGGCAGGAACACGCGTGTTAATCTTGCTCTCGAACGTTTCCCGTATTCTAACGTCGTTTAATATAAAAAAAAAAAAAATGAAATAAGAAAATGATCGAATCCACGATGCTTCCACGGGGATTCTTCGAGATGATGAGCGTCATTTTTCTTCGGGCCGATGTTTCGCTAAAGGTGTTCGTTAAT